>NC_071284.1:14175000-14475000 GCF_001660625.3 Ictalurus punctatus
TGAAAATCATGATAGCTTCTTTAATAGTTGGGAAAACAACAGCGGTCACTGCGACCGGGGCTACGTTAAACTGCCATGCTACACACAAATGGTAAATGGCGCACTTATATAGCTCTTTGGATAAAATATAGCGCGGTGTCTCATTCACCCATTCACACAAAGCAATGGTAGCAGAGCTGCCAAGGAAGGGTCGGGCTTTCGACCATGACGCGTTCCAACAACAGCATATATACTGTGGTAGGAAGATAGCTCATTGGTCACGTAGTTAATAAGGGTGACGTTTTAATCAAGGCACACACCTGACTACACATACATACACTTATATCAATAAACCCACAGAGCATAGTGCATACAATTAGGCATTAAACTTAATAAAGATTATCTTAAACGAATTGCTTTTTTAAATTTTTTTTATAAATAAACAGTTTTTTTAGTATAATACCTAGAAGAAATTGGAAATTTGTTAAATTGTTCTTGAAATGCATTACTGTACTAACCAAGTTACAACACAGACTCAAAGCAGGATGCAAGTGCAGGTGAGCGTGAAGTTTAGACAAATCCAAACGTAGGGGAAACTCAGCGTGAATAACAGTTCAAGGTCAAGCTATCAAACAGGGCATCAGAGGCCAAACAGTAATCCACGATACGAGCAAAGGCAAAGATCAAAACCAGAGAGTAAAGAGCAATGTAAATGACTTGGTAACGACAGAACACAAAGGAAACTGAGCTATTACTTCATGGTGAGACTGAACCAAAAGGAAGCTTATAAAAGGTGAACAATGATCATAGACATGATGCTCTGGATTGTAGGTCAACGTTGCCACCATATTGGTCTGGGCAAAAGTTATAAGTTTCAGCTTATATTATAGTTTATATTATAAACTAAATTGCCTGTAATCGAGATTGTGCTCTATACTGCCATTTTTCTCCAAACTGACTTTTATGACGAGCTCCTCATTTTGGCCGAGTGATTGACATATTGTGAATCTTACGGTAGTTAGTTGACTATTTGACTTTTCTCATGCTGAAGGTTTCCCAAAAAGAGACAGTTGAGGAGGCAGGGGGAAGGAGTCAAGGGAAGGTGTTTCTGCAGGTGAGTCTCCCGTGCTATGCAGTGAGCCCTTCAAATTGAATGACTTTGACAGGACAGGTCAGACTGTCAGGATTAGAGATGGAGATAAACCATCTGTCTACAGTTTCCCGACTCATCTCCAAACAGTAGGTGTAAAGATAGGCTATAATTATTTAAGAGCTTGTCATCAAATTGTGGCTCATTATTATTATTATTATTATTATTATTATTATAATAAATCTATCTATCTTATTATTATTATTATTATTATTATTATTATTATTATTAATAATAATAATAATAATAATAATAATAATAATAATAATAAATCATAATAAATGTTTTGCCGGCTCCATAAAAGATTTTCTTATAATTATCTTTGTAATTGAATGTTTTGGGGCATATCTGTATCCTTTAATTGCTAATAAAATATAGAAAGCAGACTGACTGCCAGTGTCTCACTATTTGATTTGTATTTGCCAATTTTGTTCCATTTTGGTACAATGATGCTCAATTATTAGTACTTTAAGAGGCACTATTTAGATTTATTTTTTCTCAGTATTTGTTACTGAAAAAGCTTTCCTAACAGAATTCTGACCTGGAGCACAAGAAAAGCTAAAAAGATGGGGTTGAAAACAGAAAAATCTATTGCCACAATGAAACGGTTTCTATGGACCTTTCATGTAGGCTACATTAAATTAGATTACAGTAGGGATGTCTCAGCATTTATTAACCAAGAAATATAAGCCAAATCTATGCTTTAAAAGCGTAAGTTTTCACATTTCCTTATGACAATGAATCATTTTCCAAGTCTAACTATCGAGATTCTAAGTAACTGGAGACAGAACTATTTTTTTGTACTCCATGTAGGTCATGAACCATTGAAATTGTTTGAGAAATGTATGAAACATCGTTTGTGCTTTTTATCCAGAAAACCCGCAACTCCCCCGTTTACTTGTATTTATTTATAGGGCAGTCTTGCCCGGATCAATATGGCGGACACAATGACCTATCGCAGCACCGAGCCAAAGCGACCAATGCGGCGTCTATGTCTATGACCGTGATGAGTGTGTGATTGAGAATAGGTGTGTGTCATTAAAAGTCCGGTGACTGTGAGCGTGAGAGTGTGGGTGTGTTGTAGGAAGTGGAATCCGGGGCGGCCATGTTTGTAGGCCGCTGTGTATGCTGGGAAATGGAGTCCGTGTTGTGGTTTACCCTAGCAAATTGTTTTAAACACAAATTTAAAAACAAAGTTTACAAAGATACATTTAAAAACAAGTATCTAGCAAGTGTATTTAAGAAATTAAATGACATGTTAAGCAAAAGTACAATTTACAGTGATGCAGTTATAAAAATCATACTACAATACAATTTTATTTATAATATGATCAACATTTAATTACTAACATTTTAAAAAATTATATATTTTAGCATATTTTAATTTGATACAGTGCCCTCCACTAATATTGGCACGCTTGGTAAATATGAGCAAAGAAGGCTGTGAAAAATTGTCTTTATTGTTTAACCTTTTGAGCTTTTGTTTAAAAAATTCGCAAAAATACTCTGCTCTCATGGATATCAAACAATTACAAATACAACACAGGTTTATAAAAAAGTATCTTTGTTAAATATAGGTTGTAACAATTATTGGTACCCTTTTAGTCAATACTTTGTGCTACCTCCCTTTGCCAAGATAACAGCTCTGAGTCTTCTCCAATAATACCTGATGAGGTTGGAGAATACATGGCAAGGGATCTGAGATCATTCCTCCATACAGAATCTCTACAGATCCTTCAAATTTCAAGGTCCATGGTGGACTCTCCTCTTCAGTTCACCCCACAGGTATTCTATAGGTTTCAAGTCAGGGGACTGGGATGGACATGGCAGGACCTTGATTTTGTGGTGAGTAAACCATTTTTGTGTTGATTTTGATGTATGTTTTGGATCATTTTCTTGCTGGAAGATCCAACATGGTCCATTTTAAGCTTTCTGGGGCAGTCAGGTTTTCATTTAATATCTGTTGATATTTGATAGAGACCATGATGTCATGTATAATAACAAAATGTCCAGGTTCTCTGGCAGAAAAACAGCCCCAAAACATTAAAGAGCCTCCATCATATTTAACCGTGGGCATGAGGTACTTTTCCATATGGCTACCACTCTGTGTACACAAAAATCACCTCTGGTGTTTATTGCCAAAAAGATCCCAATTGATGTTACAGTAGTGTCTGGCAAACTGAAGATTTTTGAATTTTTTTTTGGATGAGAGTAGAGGCTTTTTTCTTGAAACCCTTCCAAACAACTTGTGGTGATGTAGATGACTTCGGACTGTAGTTTTGGAAACTTTGACTCCGAGATGCAACTAATTTCTGCAGTTCTCCAGCTGTGATCCTTGGAGATTTTTTTGACCACTCGAACCATCCTCTTCACAGTGCATTGAGACAATATAGACACACGTCCAATTCCAGGTTGATTCTTTCCAGTTGACTGGAATTTCTTAATTATTGCCCTGATGGTGGAAATGGGCATTTTCAATGCTCAGTTTTCTTATAGCCACTTCCCATCTTGTGAAGCTCAACAACCTTTTTCCACACATATGGACACGCTATAGTCCTTGGTCTTACCCATTGTTATGAATGACTAAGGAAATTTTGCCTATGTGCTACCTCATACTTATACCCCTGTGAAACAAAGTCATGGTTGAACAATTTCTTGTTCCTAGTCACCCAGGTGTACTAAAAAATGTTAAAATATCAGTGGGAATATACTTCAAATATATTTTTCTCATAATTTTTTTTATCTCATTTTTGCACACCTAAGTTTTTTTTTTTTTTTTTTTTTTTTTTTTGATAAACCTGTGTTGTGTTTGCAATTGTTTGAAATCCACGAGACCAGAGTATTTCTGTGAATTTTTCCAAACATAACATAAAAATGTTAAACAATAAAGACAAATTTTCCCAGCCTTCATTGCTCATATTTATCAAGGGTGCCAATATTAGTGGAGGGCACTGTATATAAATTTGTTAGTATATTTATAGCATACTGCTACAGGTTCTACAGAATCTCATCAACTGTGAGTTGCTTTCACATTTCATATATTTCCATGTATTTGCATATATTGCTATTTTTTCACATTTATTTTTGTATATTCACATGATTAAATTTGTGATAACATATCTTGAAATATGAAAGTCCAAAGACCACTATTTTTTCTAGTTTTGACTACCTTTTTTTGAACAATTCTTTCTCACATAGCAGAAGGCTATGTGATTCCTACTTACTGGTATAAAAGAAAAAAAATCCCAGTAATTAAGCATGAATGTAATATACAATGACAATTATAATTACAGCATGAATCTGGTGCAATGACAGATACAGAGAAGGAGGTACATATAAATATAATCTATTAGGGTAAATAAAAACAATTATGTATTTTGATCAAAAAGTCCATGCCTTAAATTTCTGAAGATGTCACAGGATGTGGTTTGAATAAGTTAAACTTTTTGGAGTGACAACCACTTTTGTCAGTCATTTTTTAAAAAGAATATTATGTTTCTTACAAAGTATTTTTGGTAAAATTCACTCGTGCTGCTTCTTAATATTGTTTACAAATTATTTCCTTTATAATGCAATACTGCTCATTGTGTCAAGTCCGTAATTATTTCCATGATGTGGTTACATTTATAAGTAGAGGAAATGCCATTTGGCTACTGGCTGTCGAAGTGCACGCATCATCATTCTCCAGTGCTCATCCTCCACACTTTGACTCTTCCCAAAGCTTAGCTGTCCAATTAAGCACTTGGACCTCTTTTCTGGACAGAGCTCATAGACCGACAAAGTGAGGACGCATTCCCTAATCTGAGATTCTGGTAGTGTGAAGATCAAGACCTCATTGAACACAGTCACGTCCCTATGAGTCCTCTCAGAGGTTTTCTGATGTCTAATCCTACACTGGTTACACACAATTTTGGTTCTGGCATATAAAGCTAAAAACAGACAGAAGAAATTCTTTAGTGCAACAAGTGACTTATTTCAACAATCAGAATTACCTCAGTTAATTGACAAAACATTCAAAATTTGCTCCTCTTGAAAATCTGTACTGTCAAATTCAATTTAAATAATAATGCAAATAATGAAAATATTTTTGTTGAATGCATCTCAGCATGTTTCAAAAAAATAAAGTTTGCCTTACCTCTTTCCACCTTACTAGATCGGAAAACTGTCCTGATCTTCAGGACTCCCACTTCCAGTCTATGAGATGTGGGCATACATTTAAGAGAAAGAAGGACCTCACCAACAATGTCCTGCAAAATGAAAAGTTATGGTATTTTACCAGACTACAAAAACTTCTTGAGCAAGTTTCTGTCTGCTGCCTAAATTAATTTTTGCCAAGCTACGTTTACAATTTCAGATCAACTTATGTTAACTACAAGTGCTGAGGTTGCTAACACACCAAGATATGCTAGGAACAGTTACCAAATATATTCATGCCTTCATCGCTTAAAAAGGTTGATAATAATATAGAAACATTCAAAATTGTGCTGCAGCATTGTAGAATTGGTGCATTTACTGTTTCTGGTTTAAAATATGATTTACAGTATTTATTTGAACTTTAACACTAAGTGCTATTTCAGTGTCATTACAGCAAACATGAGAATTTGCTCTGAATAAACTGTTCACTTAGAATATTAATCAAGAACTTATGAAGTCTTACTTTGACATAATATTTTTGTTGGATTTCCTCCTAATATTTAGACTCACTTTCTTTGGTCTTTGTAGGCCTGCCATCATTTCCAATGGAGATGAGATTTTTAGACCATTCAGAGATGCACGGACATCCCCCAGAATACCATGTCGGGAGTATTTATCAAAATCTCTCACCTAAAATGGCAAATAATTCTTAATACAGAAACAACATACAGTGCCCTCCACTAATATTAGCACCCTTGGTAAATATGAGCAAAGAAAAATGATCTTTATTGTTTAACCGTTTAACCATTATTGTTTTACCACAAAAATATTCTGCTCTAATTTATATCAAACAATTGCAATCAAGACACAGGTTTATATAAAAAAATCTGTCTTAAATATATGTGTGCAACAATTATTGGCACCCCTATAAATTCATACAAGAAAAATATATTTGAAGTATATTTCCAGTGATATTTTACTTTTTTTTTTTTTTTTAGTACATCTGGGTGACTTGGAACAAGAAATCGTTCAACCATGACTTCCTGTTTTACAGGGGTATAAATATGAGGAAACACATAGGTCAAATTGGCGTTAGTCATTCATAACAACGGGTAAGACCAAGGAATATAGCTGTGATGTTCATAAAAAGTTTTTTTTGATAAACCTGTGTTTTGTTTGCAATTGTTTGATATCCATGTGAGCGGAGTATTTTTGTGAATTTTTTTTAAGAAAAGCTCAAAAGGTTAAACAATAAAGATAATTTTTCACAGCCTTCTTTGCTCATATTTACCAAGAGTGCCAATATTAGTGGTGGTCACTGTACATACACATGCGTAATGAATGAAGGTATTAAGGGTCAGATGTATGAACAGGAGGCAACACAAAATTCATTTTGATGTGATCATACACTGCCCTCACAGAGCATCTGATATAATTTTTTCACATGGGTGATACAGGTGTTGCATAACCTTTTTTGTTTCAATAAAAAAAGGGATAATATAAAAATGTGTTTTGTGTTTCCTTATGTTCTTCTTGTCTAAAATTACATGTTTGATTAGTATATGAACCCATTTAGTTTGACAAATGTGCAAAAATAAATGAAATTATGGTGACAAATAATTTTTTTGAAACAGTGCTTTAACACTTTTTTTTTTTTTTTTTTTTTTTTTTTAAACAACTATGAACTCAAACATGCCAGTGTGGCTTGTTTCAATGTGACTCCCTGTAACAATTCAAAATGTAGCACACAAATCCGTCTTCATAGTTAAAGCAGTATATTTAAAGCTGCAGTAATGAACTTTTGCCTCTCTATCGGCATCTCTGTTTAGAACATAAAACTGCAAGTTACTTGCAGAGTTATTTTTTTATGTGGGTTGTACTTTGGCACTGTTCCTCTGTGCGGATGAATCTGATGGTACATATGGGTTGTTTATTAGCTCCAATGCTTGACAACACATACGGTTTTCTTGGAGTAGAGATGAATTGTTCTTTCTCATAGCTAGCAGAAAATAAGTGCAAAAACAACATAACTTGAATATTGTTTTACAAACTCGATATCTAGCTGGGGCGCACGGTGGCTTAGTGCTTAGCACATTCAAATCACACCTCCAGGGTTGGGGGTTTGATTCCCACCGTGGCCCTGTGTGTGCGGAGTTTGCATGTTCTCCCCGTGCTGCGGGGGTTTCCTCCGGGTACTCCGGTTTCCTCCCCCAGTAGAAAGACATGCATAGTAGGCCAATTGGCATGTCCAAAGTGTCCGTAGTGTATGAACGGGTGTGTGAATGTGTATGTGATTGTGGCCAGCGATGGATTGACACCCTGTCCAGGGTGTACCTCGCCTTGTGCCCAATGCTCCCTGGGATAGGCTCCAGGTTTCCCCGTGACCCTGAAAAGGATAAGCGGTATAGAAGATGAATGGATGGATAACTAGCTGAAATCAGGCGAACAAGTGTGCTAATGTTAGCTATCTACCCAGTGAGCCACTGAAATGTCTTACCCGTTTAGCAGAAAAAAAGCCATCTTTGCATCAGTCTTCAATCCCTTCAGATCTCTGAGTTGTCGCAACCTCTCAAAAGCAATGTTGATATTTATTCTCGTTTTAGCATGGGCTCAGTTGCTTTCCCTTTTTGACTGCAGGCTCTCTTCAGTTTGGGGTTTCTTGGTTTTGACAACAGGTAATTCCCCAGATGTCAACAATGATATCCATTCAGAGCTATCCAGATTAAAAAGCACCCAAGTTTAAATTCTAACAACATGCTACCAAACACTCCACCATCCTCAGCACCCACACTCAGGATATAGTAGCTGGGTCTTCTTCTTTCTGTTTACAGACATGATGTAATCACGCAAATAGGAATGTCAAACTGACATTTCCCACAAAATCTGTTAGGTAAGGAGACCGTTTTCCACACTGGTTTTTATGTACTTGCTCAATAATAGATTTTTTTGTTCATTTATAATCAAATAAAGTCCCATACTGCAGCTTTAATATTAATTTGTGAAATAAATGAATAAAATAAAAAAGAAAGGATTGAGTTTCTCTCACAATCCCATTTGTAAATCAAGTGACCTCACACATTGTCAAAACCTCTAGTTTGGGAAGTCTTGTACTAGGGGTACAGGAGCAGCAGTAGAAACCAAAGTCTTTGGGGACACAAGCAGTACTCTATGGTCTAATTGTTGTATTCTGTGGAATGTGAGTAGAATCAACAATAGAAGCAGAAATGGGAATGGAAAGCAGTGAGGCCAGTCATTGGCCAGTACATCCCTAGAGGACTGTTTAGCTCCACCAGGGAGAACCACAGTCGACAGTGATCGTCCTTTGAAGGGACATCACTCCTAGGAGGACCCCTTTCATGAGAAAAGACTCATGTCACCAGTGAGTTAGAGCTTGTGGCCCTCTCTCTGTCACAAGGATGCATCTCAGTCTGGTATTTTGGAGTTAGCCACAGGCTGATAACCCACTTCTAAAATTTCCTTAATTCCAACAGACCCAAGGGAACTACTTTTGCAGCTGTGTTAACAAACCTAGCAGTCTTAGCAGGGGCTGGTCCAAATTTGTTGGGCAAGCAAATAATGTCACCACAAATGTTGTGGTGACAGAGTGGCTTGGTTTCTCAATGATTTTGCTTCACATTGATGAATTGTATGGTCTGCTTCATTATTAGGGAGCTTTCTTCCAAGTTCACCATGAGACTGAGCATTATAATGTGTGCAAGGTGGGTGGACATGTCCAGGAAGGCCTGCTCCTTGGTGGAGGCACATAGTTGTTCAAATACAGCAGTATGCTTATCCTTCTGGCAATCACAGGTGACAGTGACTGCTGTAGTATTGGAATGCTTGTCATTTTAATGCAGATGCACACTGCTGCTAGAAAGTTTGTGAACCCTTTACAATTTTCTGTATTTTTGCATAAATCTTTCCTGAAATGTGAAAAAGTTGGAAAAAGTTTAACATTTTGGAATAGTCAATTCAAAGTCCAGACAATAACACAATAGAAATGTTGTGGAAAGCATTAAAAAGAGCAGGTCATGCAAGGAAGCCCACCAACTTCACTGATATGAGGCAGTTTTGTAAGGACAAAAGTCCTCCAACCCATTTTGCAGGATTGATCACCAGTTACCGGAAATGTTTGATTGAAGTTTTTGCTGCTCAAGGGGGTCACACCAGTTACTGAAAGCAGGTTCACATACTGTTTCTGACAAAGATATTTAATTTTGGATAATTTTGTTCAATAAATACAGGTAAAACCTATGTTTTTGAATCATTTCATTAATTGGGTTCTCTTTATCTAGTCTGAGGACTTATGGACCACATTTCTGACCACACTTCAGGTCAAATTTATGCAGAAATACAGAAAATTGTGAAGGGTTCAAGAACTTTATATACATTTTGCCATGACTAAATATCATTCAGTAAATTAATTTGCAGGTGTAGTCAGGGGGAAAAGGTTATTGTTAACTGCGTTAACACAGTCTGCTGCCACCGTCAGGTGAAAGGAAAAATTGCAACATGTTGGTCAGTGGGCCACCTATCACACATTCTAAGAGGGATGCAAATGCATTGCCTGCATTTGGCCCTGGGGTTGGGCTACCCAGCTGTAGATGATCTGAACTGGTGTTTTTAGGATCCTGATCTATGGGGTACATAGGAGCACACAGGTAACTGCTAGGGAGCTGAAAATGTGACTCTGGCCATTTAGGGCTCACCCAAGTCCAATGGTACTTACTGTATGTGAGTGCCAAGGTGGTGAAACAGGCTGTGGCAATTTGAGAGTGCAATGTGGCCAGTCTATCTGGCTGTACTGGCTTCTATTTCCCCAAACTAGTGCCCCCTCAAGGCCTGAAGGTCCAAAGGGCAACCCTAGCACACAGGTTTAACAAGGTTGATTTATACACATGTCCAGCAGTATGGATTGTGTCAACCATCCTTTGTGGAGTGTGTGCCTAAAGGGGTGAAAAGAAGTATATGGAAGGGCAAAAAGGTATACATAGATAGTATAATTTATGGAGTCCATATATTAGATTGGTAGAGAGCCTCCCTGCTTCCTGGCGTAGGTGTTCTACTGCCAGGAATGTAGTTTTTATCAGCTCTGAAAAATGGCTAACAAGCCACCTGTACATGCCAAATCCAAGACATCACCATGATGTCATCAGTGTTCTTGCATTTGGTCCTTGAGCATACATCTGAATGTAGCACTTCATCCTGTGAAACCATCAGTGATGTGGTGCAAGTGTCAATGGCAGGCATGCAGGCTAAGCCAGTCTCTTCATAATCCATGAACAGACTTAAAAAAATAAAATAAAATAATAATAATTTTAAGATATATGGCAAAGTTTGGGAGAGGGGAAAGGGGGAATTATGGAGTGGATAAAAGTCTGTACATCAGAAATGTTTGTGTACCAGACTAGACTGAGCTTGTGTTCCATGCAAAGACAGAGAAAAAGAAGAAAATGTGTCTCGCTATTCCCAATGGCTGATTTTTTGGCTAGTTTCAGGTCTTTTCTGTGATTTTCAAGATGTAGTTACTTTAACAATTCGATAGTAGCCTATAACATATGTCAATTGTGGTATGCTTTTTGGCTTAATTTTGTTTGAAATTATCATTAATGTCATCCTGCCTTACCAAAATCTAGGGTTAGTTAAAAAGGAGGTGGTGTTAGCTCAGTGGTTAACACACAGGATTTCTGATCTGAAGGTTGTGAGTTCAAATCCCAGCACCACCAGCATGCCACTGCTGGGCTGCAACCCAAAGCTGCTCAGCTGTATAAATGAGATAAATATAAGTTGCTCTGGATAAGGGTGTCTCCCAAATGCCATAAAAATTAAGAAACTGCTCAATGATGAGCCCTTCATGTGTCTTTTTCATGTAATGTATTGGCTTCTGATGGCACATTAGCCCCCACAATCAACTAACATGATTTTTCTAACCTTAACCTGAACATAATTTCTTTTGTATTAGTTGAATTTTTTTTGTTTGTTTGTTTTTTAAAGAACTGTTCAGCTTTATCGGCCAGGGAGACTTGCTCCAATCAACCAAGGATCTTTTTACACGTGTTTCTCTCTCTCTCTCTGTGAGAGAGAGAGAGAGAGAGAGAGAGAGAGAGAGAGAGAGAGAGAGAGAGAGATTGATTAATTATATAAGCATTATTTAGTAAAATTCCAAATAGCAAAGTTTCAGAGGTAGCCACCAAACACCTCTGCTTAAATTTTGGTCAGGACACAAGTGAAATTTGATCACTTATCAAACATTAAAGGCAATCGAAAGCACATGTATTATTGCATAAGACAAGAATCCCACACTTTACTGTGCCTGCTTTCTTACATAGCAGGCTTCCTCACCTCCAGCCGCACTGTGACCCTCGGCATTTCCTCCTCAGTCACTGTGCAGGAGAACTGATCCCCAAATGTAGGGTTGCAGCTATCCTTGACTGGGCGTGTCTGCCACTCCTGAAGCACACAGGTCAGCTGTTGCTCTTCATCCTCCACTGCTACCCATAGCACTCGTACATTGATGAAGGGGTCCACATGCTGGCTAAACGTTCGTGCCGCCAGGTCTCTTGCCTCCAATACAGTCACCACCAACCGAGACTGCAGCTGATCATAGAAGAGTGAGAAGCGCAGCGTTCCCTGAACGTGTTCCTCATCCACATCCTCGAGACTGTCTGTACTGTTGGCCAGATCAGAGCTGCTGTACAGGCAGCTACTTAAGGATCCCACTTCATCATGGTGGAAATACAGCTAAAAGAGGAGCATGGATCTAGATGGTTATTGGTTTAATTATAGTCACTTTCTACACAATATTTCTTAATATGCTCTCATAACAGTGATGGTATTTTACAAATGATTAAACTTTTTTGAAAAGCTGCCTTAAGTGAACCAGATAATTACATTCGCAAGAATCACTTAATCCAACGTTTCTTTTAATGTGTAAACTAACACAAGCATAACCTGTGTTATGCCTGTTTTCTGGGACAATTTGAGTAATTTTGGCTTTGTGAACTAAACATTTAAACAGAGCTAAACTTACACAATTTTCATAATCTAACATACATTCCTTACACACGCCATTATTTAACTGTTTTATTAACTATTTTAAAATAATAATAATTATATAAATATTAAAACTATGAAATAATATAAAATTATGTGGTAAGTATTTCCCCAAACTACCTGTACTAAAGACCCACCTGTTTTCCCTTGCTTATTTGCAATTGTAATTTATTGTGCAGTATATTTTTTTGGTGTTATTTTTATTAATCTGAATTCTTCTTACTATTTATTGTATGTTGCTTACTTTTCTACAGCACTTTGGTCAACTTTTATTGATTTTAAATGCGCTATATAAATAACTTTTGATTGATTGATTACTTTTTTGTGTTCGCCAATTCTTTTAATAAAAGCATTTACCGCAACTGTCACTGTCTCTGCTGCCTGACACTTTTATCAAAATGTCTTTAAGACAAAAAAAATATATTTGATCTAGTGTGTTGATTGTATTTTCACTGGAAATTCTAAAGACATAATTATTACCTGGTAGACAATGACCTCAATTATCATTTGTAATACATTTCCAAAGAAACAGTTACTTATAAGACTACTGTGTAAAGTTTAATTTAATCTAGATTACAGTAAAAAGAAAAATGAAGCACCGCAGTTATACAACCCCTAAGTTCAGAATTACATTATTATAAATGATCAACTATGGAAAGAGCAGTGTGTAATGATAGAAGTCACTTACATTACATGATGGCAGTATGACTCACCTGGTAATTGGGTATTGGTGAGCTTTGAAATGTTTCATTTTTTGCAGACTGGCTGTCTAAAAGTGTGCTATTAACTGCAATCAAATATTCAAATTCATTAACAAACATTATTTATTATATACAATCTATTATACATGTAGTTTATTGCTACTTCTCAGATCTCTAGTTACTTGTCTGGACTGTCTTTCCAAAATAAATGTTTTGGATTGTATTAGTTGTATTTACAACATCAACAACATAACAGGCAAACATTTATTCTCTGATCTTATAAATGTATAATTATGAGGTTGGCAGTGGAACATACCAGTATGCTTAGAAGCAGTCAGTTGTGTGCAGTATCGATGAGTTTGCCATATCAGAATACAGATGGCAATGAGAAAAAGAAACACAGACATCCCTAAAGCCCAGTATTTAACTTCCTCTGAGAATGGTATCCGAATGTCCCACCAGGAGTTCCCTAAAGTAGCTGGTAGCAACATCTTCCCCTGCCATGTACAGCACTATTGAGAAGGAGGCACATGGTGTTACTTCTGTCTGCTGCATTAACTGATCTGTACTGCTTGCTATTAAAATTACAGACAACAAATACAGTTAAAACATGACCACAAAACTTATGTGACATGGACACTTCTTACTCAAATTCATACTGTGATATAAAGTCACTCATCTACAATACAGTTTTGAGAGAAAAGACAATCCTGCAGTTTAATAACATCAACCTTTTCTAACTTTATAAACAAAAAGTTGAAAATGATAAATGTATACAGCATTATTTGATAATCACCTAAAAACATATCAATAACTATTACATTTCACTGTTAAGTTCTTAAGTTCTAAATTCAACTATATATCTTTTGAAAATTGGTTTTCTTTCCTTTCTTCTTTAAAAATGTACCTTAAAAAAAAGATTCTCAGCTCTGCTTGTCGATATGTTTCAGCTATGGTTGGAAATAGCTGTGGCTTCAATGTGTATTCATCTTCAAGTAGACTGACTGCAGGACATCAGCTGACAGATGATCAGCAAACACAAGGGAAAAACCAGTCAGAGCACTTTCTTATTTATCAGGTGAAAGCCTCTCTTTTACTTTCTAATTAGTGGACTCAGGTAGAGTATGTACACACAGTCACACTGCACTGTTACAGCTTTTTTGAAATTAAAGAATGCCTCAGTAGGATGCAGTAGGACTGCTCAGATCCTGTTATTTTTAGCTTGCATATACAGTGTAACACTGGGGGATTTCTGTCTTAGAAAGAATAAAAAGAAATGTGTGCTTGTAATATAAACTACATGTGCAACCTTTTAAGTCCAATAAATTAAAATCCAACTTTTCTTATAAGAAGCACTGATACCACGTCACTAGATGACAGACTCAGCTAACAATAACAAGAAAAGGAAACAGGGCTTGCCGTGGCAGATGGATGAAAGTAAGGTGTCTTGTTGGTTTTAGGTTTGTTTGCTTGTGAACATGTGGCCCAATGACAATGATGTTTACTTCACAGATCACATGAAAAAGAATAGCTCTGTCTGATAGTTTTAATATGAAAAGGTATCTACATAATAACTACACACAAATATAGATTATTTATTAAGACATTTAATGTATTTCAAATTATATATACATTTACATGCATTTCCAGTTAGACTTGCTTAAGGAGACTTCTCAGATACAGTGAAAGGACCTATCTCTACTGTGTTTTACTCATACTCAATATAGTGCACATTAAACATCAGAAAATGTCAGTCTTTCAATATTTTTCCCTATTATATTACGTAATATTTTACACTACTGTGGTAATATTTTTTAAGAAACTGGTATTACTTCAGCTACCACAAGAATTAAAGTATCATGGCTTTAATTTGGAAAGGTTAGCATATTTCCTTAGAGAACATTTAGAAACAAGTGGAACTGAAACTTTTAACAAATCATACATCAGCACCATCTAATAAATAACACACACACCTTTTAGCAGTTTTATAATTTATAATATTGTATACCGCACATCCTCAGCAAAATCACCAGGGCAGAGCTTCACCAGTGTAATGCAGAAACATGCCATGATCCTTCTCAGTCAAACTGCCAATCACGGCCAAGACAGAGCCGATGCTCTCTTCTGTACTCAACGGTGCCTGCAGAGAGAAGAGCTAAATTGAAAGCAAAACTATGGTTTGTTACATTAGTTTTTAAGCTTACTAATAAGAGGATCAAGACTGAAGGAACAGGACTGTAAACTCAAATTTGATGTAAGGAAAGAAGATCTTCCATAACAATACATTCTGAATACAATAGACACTGCTGAATAATCTTATGAATATTACCACCCTGTTGCTGGTAATTAACTGGTTAAAGTTTATTTCTGCATCTATTTGAAACACAGTTACTCTGTATCTAATCAAGTATGAATACATTATTGGAAATGAACATCATATGTTTTAAATGGATACAATTACAGATACAACAGGGTGGATTTTTTGGTAAGCTTGTCTGAAAGGTTCACAGGGCATTTGGTTGAGGTGTGCAGTGTGACTAAGATCCTGCAGGATGGAACAAATAAAGGCTGCTTGTGCAGGAGGCTTTTACTTTCAAGCAGGCACAACAAATGGCCATATAGGAAGCTCAAATAAAAAGCACATTCATTAACATTGAATCAAAATCGTAACATGTTTACAACATTCATTCATTCATCCTTAATAACTTCCTGGTCTGGGTCACAGTGGTTTAAATTAGTGTCCTAGTTTTAATTTTGGGAAATAGAGCCAACTAAGTTTGTTAGAGAAAACATTCCAAACAGGTCAGAAAAAGAGTTGAGTTGAGCTGGGGAACAATCAGAGCCCAAATGCACAGACCACGCTGACAGTGCTGGCATTTCTTCCTCTGAGTGTTTTCCAGGGGTAGAGTGGTTCATATAAAATATTATTATTATTATTATTATTATTATTAATAATAATAATAATAATAATAATAATAATAAAAGCTTTCAGTTTAGGCCATGCCACTTTGGGATTAAAACCAAATACAGATACACTACACATAGGAAGTGATTTTAGACACTAGGCGTGTAACTCAGTGCCATTCTTTGTGTCTAAAATTGCTTGCTATTTCAAATAATTTTCCTACAGAGTATATAGTACACGACATGCAATTGTTTTACCTTACCCTGTAAGTACAACTCTCATCACACTGAGCAGCAGTGGGAAGTGCTTACCTCCTGTCCTCCCATATCTGTGCGCACCCAGCCAGGATGAATAGCCATACAGAGGATCCCATCTGGCTCCAGGTCCACTGCCATACATCTAGTGATCATGTTTAGTGCGCTCTGTCACAGTGTCCATATGAGACAGCAGTTTCTTAATTTTTTTCTTTTCTAACACAAAATGATGCTTATGCACAATGTATAACCACAGTAGTGATAACAATAACAGACTTCCAAGCTACTGTGCTTGTCATTTTTACTCAGCATTTTAAATGAAGATTGGTGAAGGGATCATACCTTTGATGTTCTATATGGGTACCATTTGAAATCCTTGGCACGTTCTCCCCAATTGAGCTCCACTGAGCCCAAGAGTGAAGTCACGTTGATGACTGCGGCTCGGTGGATGCCCATTCCCACCCCTTTTGCAGCAGCCCGCTTTAACATTGGAAGCATAGCCTGGCAGAAGTCCCAAAAACAATCAAGGCAGTTTGAAAAACATACCAATTGTGACCAGCTAAGCATGTGTTTAGTAGGGCAGTCATGAACACTTGATTATAATTGACTACATTTACATTTATGGCATTTGGCAGACACCCTTATCCAGAGCAACTTACATTTATCTAATTTATACAACAAAGCAGTTGGGTGTTTAGGGCCTTGCTTGAACTCTTGACCTTCCAATAATAGTCCAATGTCTTAACCTCTGAGATACCACTGCCAAGATTACTACAACATACTATATTATGGAAAGAAAAAAAATCCTCCATGGAAATCAAATAGCCGGCAAATGACAGCAAAATGGGCTTTGAACAAACCGCGAGGAAGAGCATTCAGCTTCATGGGGAAAGCAACATGTTAGGCTAAGTCTGAGCAAGAAAAGACACAGTAAATTACTAAAGATAAATGTTATCATGTGTTTATAAATACTCCTGCACGTAGGCGTGTAGATGATGGAAGACAATGGAGGGTTTTTGATTGAATGTGTCTGTGCGTTAAACTACAAATAAATTGATTACATTTTGAACGTGACACCCGGCCCTAAGATAACGCTACATCTTATAGACAGCAAGCAGAAGCTTTCACTCAGAGTCTATATATCTTCATCTTAACACATGAATTTAAACCAGACTCATCTGCGTTTATGTGACGCTTCCTGCGTAACGAGTAAGAGCTACCTCAGTAGGTTTTTTTTTTTTTTTAACTAGATACTTTCATACTCAGATATTTGGATGAGAACTTTTACTTAAGTTTTTTATTTTTATTTTTAAGTAATGGTACTTTTACTTGAGTACTTTGATACTGTAATCACCTCTGACAACAAGTACAATTTATTATTATGAAAATAAAACATTGTAACATTAAAGCCATTCTATTTCATTAAAGGACTTTAAGGATTTTAACTTAGTTTTAACAATTATAACATTTATTTTAAAACAATTGTTTTAAGTTTGTGTTTACTGTGAATCAAGTAGTTCCAAGAGTGAGGAATGTGTGTTAGGAGGTTAAGAAGGTTTGTGTAAGTTTACTTTGTTTTCAGATAGGGAAATCACCTTGGTGATCATGAGGGGTCCTACACAATTTGTATGAAAGTTTTTCAACATTTTCTCAGCAGTCACTGTTTCAAAGTTGGCCATGACGTTGATGCCAGCATTGTTGATAAGACAGTTGAGGCCATCCTCCTGAACAATCTCTTCTACCTCCACAGAGGCTTTCTTTATACTCTCCTCACTGATAACATCTAGACAGATGGAAGGTGTTAAAAGAAATAAAAAAAAAACAAACATACCAGTGTGGTCAACAGAATGAGATTCATAGGTCAAAAGCTCTTTGAGGACTCACCAAGTGTGATGATGTGTATATTTGGATGATTCTTGGACAGGCACTGCAATTCCTGTTGAAACAAATCACATAACCAAAGCTGCACTGATTCCTTGACAAAATCTGTGTGAGCTAAGAAACTTTGACCAGGTGCTGAGGGGGATTGGATCTGGTACTGCTATGTGAGTGTGTGCGCATGGCTGTGTTTTTCTCTAAAACATCAATCAATCCTTAGGATTCTGTGTATAATCAACCAACCAACAACAGCAAGAACAAAACCAAATCAAACATTATGTGACTGAAAAAGAAAATGTAATAGTGATGTGTAGGAACTACTGCTCTTTCCACCATCTCGTTTTGCACACACACAGTTATGCAGGCAAAAGAAAGAATAAACAAGTATTGTAAATGATTTGTTTGTAATTAAAGAGACCAATGATACTACATTCTTATTATTTATTTCACATACAGTACAATTCTTGTACTGTACAAGAATTGATGGTTGCAAATTCTCACTGTTGAAATTGCAATTGTCAGCTTTTTCAACGGTATCAGTATTTGGATAGTAGTGTAGGTATTGGATCGAAAAGATAATCAGTGATATTGCTCATCCTTATATCTCAGTGTAACTGCGGTTTACCTTCGCATCGTCCGGACGGCGCGCAGTAGCAATGATCTTTCCTGGACAAAATCCTCCAGTTACTAAGCTTTCAACTATTTGTAAACCGAGGCCTCGGTTAGCACCGGTTACAAGGACAGTTTTGCAGTTTTTAAACGCGTTACTCATGATGCGATTACAACACCTGATCTATCTCTTCTTTGGAGTGGATTGCGGTTATCCTTAGAGCCTGCTGTTTAATTGAATGTGGTCGGTGAGTAGACTTGGACAGCTGACGTAAACAGGAACAGTCACGTTAAAGAATTTAATTCGGGTGATTAAAGTAAGCCGATCTAAAGCTTTGTCCTTGCAAACACCAGAGTGGCTATATATCAGTGGTCTTCTGTTGCAGGATAGCGGAGCTGCTTGTGGCGCACGCGCGCGCACTCACACACACACACACACACCACGTTTGATGGCCCAGTTATTTCCAACACCACATACAACTGACCAGCATAACGCCACTATATGCACTATATACATACGTTTAAAACAACATGCACCACGCATTTAACTCGAATTCAAGCTGCCCGTTCTACATTAAATGATGAAGATTCGATAGATGACCTGTAGATGGCACTAATTAGTCAAAAAGATCTAAAACAGGATAATGTAGCCCAAGCCTGGTCCAAAGTCTTATTCAAAGTTTTAAAGTATTATTGGCTAATGTTTTATACAAAATGCCTATTTGAATGATCAAAGAGAGATTAAAGTTAAGCATCGGTATGAACAATGATTCATACAGGGGGGTGGGGGTATATACAAAATATTCATATTAAATACACTTAAATACGAGAGAATACACAGGTTTAATACGTTTGGTTAAGAAAAGTTACACAGAGCACACATTTCCTTACTGTTATAATTTACTAAGTGATTATGAACATATTGTTGAAAAGCGTTTAACTAAGGCATAATTGTTACTACGATTTCCAGTTCATAATTGCAACAAAACCGAATTAAAGTCTTACACATCAGTGCATGTGTCTGATTTAATGGCGGGTTTAAACTTTGGACTAATGTGCGCCCTCTACAGGTCAACTTCGCCTGAGAAGGAAGAATGAGAATGCTGCAGCGGCCCCTGAAGGCACGGAGTGATTGATTTCGTACAGTGCCACATGATAGGGAAGGCTTCGGGGGGCTTTAGTTGCAAAAGGTTGAGAACCTCTGATTTAGGACTCAAATAAACAGGGTACACATTTTGCATTTCCATTATTGTGCAGGAATTTACAATGTGCCTACCCTTAAACGTGCAGGTGGCATATTTTAATGCTGAGCAGCTTTTTGAGCAGATAAAATTTAACATGCGTCTATTACTGCAAGCCATCTAAAAATAACTGAAATAACAGTTATTCCAAGATCCATGCTGTATTTAGCAGAAAGCACCTAGAGTTTGAAGTGCTGTGTAATTAGATATGGCCTAATTTTAAGGGACATTGCACTAGATCACCTTCACAAGAAAACCTACAAGCAAACTCTAGTTTCGATAAGCTCATCTTTATTTGTTTACTGAATATGGCATACGAGTTGTTATACACAACATTTCACATTTGACAGCTGAAAAAAATTGGAGATTGACAACTGGTGACTTTCAATTAAGACAAACCGTGGAATAAATTTTACCTAGTTTGAACCAAACTGACTATAAACCATCATGCATTCAAACTAATCACAATCCACATAACCTACAATGAATTTACACACACCAGTGATTAAACCAGATGTGCAAAAGATGATCAAACATAATAGAAATTTTATTTGAGTGTGCCAAACTTTTGATTATTTAATCATAAGAGTAACGTAGATGTACAAGCTACATTTATCAGGTTAGAACAAGTGTTTTAATATTATGGCAAATTACACACAATGGATCACATCCAGTACACATCCTGCAGCTAGTCGGTTATTCCTTGCCCCTGCGCGCTCAGTCTCCACTAAAAAGTGCTTTTATCCCCTTGCATAATTAAATGCCCATGAACATTAGTGGGACAAAGAACATGGACCCAATCAGATGAAAAGTTCTGTAACAGTTTGCAAATTAAATACCAAAAATTAGCATTACCATAAATGGGCAAACCTGCTAGCTCAAATGATCACATTTGTCTGAAGATATTTTTCCCTCAAGTGCTTTGGATTCAGAATATTCTATTTACAAATTTTCAGATTATTGATTTAAATAGAGGTGAAAAAAATAACAAGTAAAACTAGAGCCAGTAAGAAATTGTACTCTTTGGGAACCTTAATATCACAACTCAAAAGGGAAATTCACAAGTGCAATGCATTCAATCTTTAATTTCTCCATTTCACAGGCAAACAATAAAAGTGCCAATCAAGATGAGCTGACCATAAACAGGGTAGTTCTACCTAGCACCCTCCAGAGATAAAGTTAAACGAAGGGATTTTTTTTTTTTTAAAGAACATTTTTTGTGCAAGTCGAATGTCACTACAGTATACAACATCTACAATTCATTTGATTCACTTGGTAACAGCATGGATGGCATGTGCAAGGTAAGCCACGTTTCCAGAGGTCACACCTGCCACAGAGATACGTCCATCCTTGGTCATGTAGACGGAGTACTCATTAATTAGACGCTCCACCTAAGGAAGGAGAATGAGAACAGTAAAGAAACAGGGAGATGTTAAAAGGTACTACTGAGGAAAGACAGCTAGTCAGATTGTTAGTTGACTAACCTGCTCAGGTTTGAGGCCAGTGAAGCAGAACATGCCGATCTGGTCAATGACGTGCTGCCAGTTGTAAGTGGAGCCCTCCTTTTTAAGGTTCAAGACAAGCATCTCCCTCATCTTAATTATGCGGTCTGCCATGCCTTTAACCTCAACCAACCTTTAAAACAGCAAAACCAAGGTTTGTTTACCATCTTTCCCTAAACTACATGACCATACATTTGTGGACACCTGACCATCATACCCATATGTGCTTACTGAACATACCATTCCAGATTTAATCCCACTTTTGCTGTTATAACAATCTCCACTATTCTGGGAAGGCTTTCCACTAGATTATGGAACATTTGTGGGAATTGCCCATTAATGAAGTCAGACACTAAGCATTAGGAACATTAATGAGGTCAGGCACTGGGTGCAGTTAGCGTTCCAATTCATCCCAAAGGTGTTCAGTGGGGTTGAGGTCAGGGCTCTGTCCAGGCCAGTCGAGTTCTTCCACACCAACCTTGGCAAACCATGTCTTTACTGACCTTGCTTTGTGCACAGGGGCATCATCATGCTGGAACATGTTTGGGCCCCTTAACACCAGTGAAGGGAAATTAATGCTACAGCATACAAAGACATCCTATACAATTGTGTTCTTCCCGCTTTGTGGCAAAAGTTTGGTGAAGGCCCACATATGGGTGTGATGGTCAGGTGTCCACAAACATTTGGCCATAAAAACTATATCTATTATGATTTCACATCATGCTCTACTCACTATTTTATAAACTTTTTTAACTGGATGTGCAGAATGTGGCTTTGGGCACACTAAGCTATTTTTGTCAGGCTAATATTTTATTTGTTTATAAAAAAGCATATTTATAATAATCTGACAATCAAGTACGGACAACGTGCACAATATATTTACCCACTCAAGGAGAGAAAGTGCAGAAATAAAGCTCAATGAATGAACGACTATTTACAATTAATTATGAGTTGTGTGTAGTGTAAACTGAAAAGCCTAGTTTACACAATAAATAAAAGATAAGATTCATTTTTGTTGACTGGTACTTGATGTTTGAAGGAGTTTATGCCACACGTAATGCATAGCCTACTATTTCTACGTTTTGTGCATCACATTGTGGAAAAAGTAAATAGACTGAAAACTTAGTGAAATTTTTTTTTTAACAGCTATTTTGCTGCATTTTCAAATCTTGCATACATTTCAAGTAATGCATATTGAATTTTATGCATTACTGGAAATGTATTCCTAATTAACACTTACCACTCGTTGTAGAGTTCAGGTGTGTTAAGGATGGTTGCAGCAATGCGAGCGCCATTCATGGGGGGGTTGGAGTAGATAGGACGGATGAGAATCTTCAGTTGGGACTCCACTCGCTTGGCCTCCTCAGCATCCTTACACACAACTGTAAAACCTCCTACACGCTCACCTGGATAATAGACATACCCACAGGTCAGTCACACCCTAATGTAATCATTTTACTGCTCGTTATTATGAATAACAGTACAGATTACTCCATTACAGATGATTGTAATTGTAGTAGTGATGAAGTAAACAACAAAACAGACCCTTTCTGGCCATTTAAAATAAATTAAAAAAAAAAAAAAAAAAAAAAAAAAAAAAAAAAAAAAATTAAACTGTACAATTAACAAAACAACCCAAAAATATTAATACAGTAGTCATAAACACGAATAATAAAAAGTAAACTATACATAAAACCTAAAGGAAAAAGGCAATTATAACTGTTTTATAATCTTAAATGTGCATAAAAAAGGCATGTTACTCTGAGTAACACTCACCGTACAGGCCCATGTTCTTAGCAAAGGACTGAGAGAGAACAATGTTGTGGCCTTGTTCAATGAAGTGGCGCACAGCCCAAGCGTCCCGGTCAGTGTCCCCACTGGCAAAGCCCTGGTAGGCCATGTCAAAGAACACTAACAGATTTCTTTTCTGTCGAAGAGAAAGATTCAAGCATATTACTTCACAAATAGTTACAGTTTCCAATTCTTTACTTCCAACGTTATATATAAGTGTGAAAACCAGCACCTTTATCACATCAGCCATCTCTTTCCACTGCTCTTGTTTTGGGTCTACTCCAGTGGGGTTGTGGGCACATGCATGCAGGACAATCACACTCTTCTCTGGGATTTTCTGAACGAGATAAGTACATAAAAGCCTCAACAAAAATGCCAGTATATTACATATTTTAATCTAATAAGGTTAGAACAACTGCAAAAAACTTCTATCACTGTTAAGTAATGTGCCTTCAATTTCACAACATTTTTGGTATTCGTATTGAACAAATAGCAAAAAACAAAAACTTGATATTTATATTTTCCTTCAAATCTAAATATGTTTGGATGTAGCTTGCCTGACTTGCCAAATTTGCATGCAGCAGCATGCCTCGTCTTCAACCAGCCCAAAAGGACCCATGTCACACCCCTCTTCATCTCCCTCCACTGGCTTCCTGTAGCCGCCCGTATCAAATTCAAGGCCTTGATGCTCACATACAAGACCTTGTCTGGAACAGCACCCTCCTACCTCAACACTCTCCTGAAGGCTTACGTTCCCTCATGCAATCTGCGATCGATTTATGTCTGATGCTTAGTAGTGCCTACTCAGCATGGCTCAAGGTCCCTTTCTAGAACCTTCACACTAACCGTCCCTCAGTGGTGGAATGAACTTCCAACCTCAATCCGGACCACAGAATCTGCCACTATCTTCAAAAAACAACTAAAGACCCACTTCCTCCGTGAACACCTAACTAACCACTAAAATGCCAACCCCACATTATCCTTAAAAAAAAAGAAGGAAAAAAAGAAGGGAAAAAAAAAAAAAAAAAGGGTAAAAACAAACCCCCAAAACATTATTAAAAAAAACAAAAACAAAAATAAAAAACCCACCTGATTCAGAATTCGATGGAGTAGGACGCGAAGTTGGAAGCTCCTGCTGATTTCGATTAAAATTGTAATTAATTTGCGCTTTTTGGTCATTCAATAGATTTTGACATTCTACACCGTTTCCTTGTTTGCAATTTTAACTTTGTGGTACGTTAAAATGTCTGGAAAGAACATGAAAACCCGTGGTAGCATTCACACACGACTGAGGCCTAGTGTGCACGCCGTGAACGAGTCCCCTTCTCCCCCTGTATCCGTGTCGCTGAGCGGTGACCCTGACTTCGCCGCACTCAGGCTCGAGCTGCTGGCTTTACTGAGGAAGGACATCGCCGATATTTTTAAAAAGGAACTCCAGAAGACTCTAGGGGAAGCGCTGTTTACTATCCAGCTTGACCTGCAGGCCATGAAAACACAGCTGGCTAGTGATAAAGTTGCTACCGAGGCTACCATATCAACACTGAAAGGCACTGTTGGGGAAATGGAGCATGCGCTCTCCGGTTGCACCGATGATATAGTTCATATGAAGACTACTATCGAGTCTCTCATTGCGACCGTGACTCAATTAGAGAATTAATGTAAGGATTTGGAGTCGAGGTCACGGCGCCATAACGTTAGGATAGTGGAAGTTCCAGAGGGCGCTGACATGTACAACTGCTGCTTTAGCAGCCTTGTTAAAGGAGGCGTTTGGTCTGGAGAAGGAGCTGGTTTTGGACCGTTTCCACCGGACTCTTCAGTCGAAGCCCAAGCCTGGTGAACGAACAAGAGCTATTGTGTGCAGATTCCATTATCACAGTGACTGTGTTGACATTTTACGCCGTGTGAGAGAGATCCAGCGGATTAAGTGAGGGATATGACCATCTCCGCTTTTCCTGACTACACAGCCAAGACAGCCCGGGCCCGGGCCGCATTTAATGAGGTTCGGCATCAACTTTGTGGTATTGAGGGCGCTCGCTATGGAATACTTCACCCAGCTCGGCTCCACATTACATATAACGGTGTTCAGAAGGACTTTATTTCAGCAGAGGAAGCAGTAGACTATGTTAAACTCTTGATATCGGGGTGAACTGTATCACCTACACAGCAGAGTCTTTTTCCCCTCTTTTTTTATTTTAATTTTTTGCACTCGGCCTTCCAGCTCTAAAGAATTCAGATTTTTATTGAAGATATTGTCGTTACATTACTTCGCCTAGATTTTGTGGACTTACTCCTCTTAAAATTTACTTCTGTATTAATGTGCTTCTCTGTTTTGAGGCTCTGACCGGGTTAGAGTTTCTGTTTATTTAATTGTATTAGTGTTATCTCCTCAGCTTTACGTGCTACACTGTTATATTATTTGTTACAAGTCTTTAAAAGTTAAGGACATTATTTTAAAAAAAAACAAACAAAAAAAAAACAAACAAACAAAAAAACAACAACAAAAAAACCCCACCTACTCTGGCACTTTGTTTTTCTAGAACTCAATTAAAAGATCTTGTATGGTAGCACTACTTGTATTGTTCTCTGCTTGATATATCGCTTTGCTTGTATTTCCTTATTTGTAAGTCGCTTTGGATAAAAGCGTCTGCTAAATGAATAAATGTAAATGTAGCCTTTGTAGTTAACTGGACTTTCAGCAGATGTTTCCTGTCAATATACAGGTGCATTTAAAATTTTTTTCCGTAATTTAAGTCAAAGTCGAACTTTCACATATTTTAGATTCATTACACATAAAATGAAATACTTCAACCTTTTTTTGTTTTAATCTTGATGATTACGGTTTACAGCTCATGGAAATCAAAAATTCACTATCTCAAAATATTGCTCTAAAATACTTTTCCACAACATTCAATTTTTTATTTATTTATTTATTTTTTTAGATGCACCTGTATAGGGCTGCAAATAACGATTATTTTCATAATCATTAGTTGGCTGATTATTCCCCCCCGATTAATTGGATGAGGGGCAAACTTTCAGTACCATTTTATCGTTTATTTAAAATAAAATCCACAAACTGAGTGTTACAAATATAAACTTCAGACTAAAAATTTACAAAACTGTTTGTCCAATTACATAAGACTGAAAAGAAGCCAATACACACAGACACGCACCAGAATATATATTATTAATTCAGGACTGTGCTTTTTGTGCATCCATAAAAAAATATGCATAAATACTTCATATTAAATACAAGTATTTATGAATAATTTTTTTATGGATGCACAAAAAGGTACTGAGTTAAACTACAGTTCTAAATTAATAATAAAAACTCACTTTCAATGCACCTTCTGGTTTCTGTTACTCACAGTCTTTAGACATGTTTTACTTCTGTTTACTTTTAATCATAGTACTTTAATTAGACATTACAGATCTTACTCGCGCTCACTGTGCATCACAGCGTCTACGCATGTGAGGAGCAACGCGGCCTTGTTACCAACACATCACTTCCATTATAATAAATGACAGAAGTTACACTGATACAGCATATGACAAACTTAAATTAAACTAAACCTTTTAAGCAACTTGCAACAGCATCACTGCCATGCTTCAGTGCTACACAAACTCTGCTTCATAAAGTTTGATCTTCTCAGCAGTGTTTAATATAAAATGCTCCCCTGCCTTAGAGGACCTGGAGGTTGCACACTTTCTTCCTCAGTCACGTGACAATTTTGCCTGCGTCTGATGGTTACTGAGGTCATGTTGGGAATAAAAGGTAACATTGACAAACAATATACTGAAGAAAGTTATTGTCGGTGACTCTGGGTATTCTGACTAGCAACGTTGCATTATGTGCGTATGACGTCATGCGTCACTGACTAGGAAGCGACTTATACTTCCAGTTAGTAAAAACCCCCGCTAGTGTTCCATTTGAGACGATATTACCGTTATAAAATTCACACACTAGACGGTAGAGTACACTGTGAATAGTGTAAGCGTATAGTACATTAGTGGGACACAACTTTAGTATTTACTCTCCGAAGCGTGTTTTCGGAACAGAAGTAACGTAGTAAGTAAACGTACACCGTGCTGCACGCAGACCAACTAATCGATAATGAGATTCGTTGTCAACGATTTTCATAATCGATTATTATCGATTAGTTGTTGCAGCTCTACACCTGTCAATACATTGATAATTTTGCCTCTAAAACACTCATTTACATGAATACTAAGACAGCACATTGCAGGTGATATTCTATCAATATTTTGCAAACATTTAATATTTTACATTAAATAAATCAAATAAGTCTGTAGCTAAATTTGAAGTTTTAAAATAAATAAACACAAATCAATGTTTGTTGTAATGTAAGATCTTAACACAAATGCAACAAAAGTTCTTGTGCTCCTTACCGAGATGTCATTAATGGCTCCCTTGAAGTCAAAGCCACAAGTCTTCGGGTCGTAGTAGGTGTAAGCCTTCAGCTGCATGCCTGCATCCCTGAAGATGGGTGTGTGGTTGCCCCATGAGGGCTTCGGCAGGTACACATCACGCACTGCAGTGTGGAACCGCGACTGCAACAAAACAGATAAAAATATAGTAAGCGTAACAAAACATCCATAACCATGCCTTCAAATTACAGGCTCACAAATTACTAACCAGGAAATTGGCCCCAACACGCAGAGATCCGGTTCCTGAAATGGTCTGGACTGTAATACTCTGAGGTAAAAATAAATAAATGAAGGCCAGTCTGAATTATTTTTTCTTTTAAATAATTAAAGGCGGCAAAACATAAAATCATGCAAAGATACAAACATAAAATACAAAAACATTCTTCTTACCCTGCCACTCTTCAGGACTTCACTGTCAGTTCCTAGAGCCAGTTGAGCACAGGCCTTGTTAAAATCTGCCAGGCCTCCGATGGCCAAGTACTCCTTGTCCAGCTTCTTAGCAGCAATCTGAGCCTCAGCCTGAAAACACCCACAAGCCACAAGGTTGGCACATTTTGGATTTGAGATAACACCAAAGATAAATGTTAGCAGTCTTAACAGTGGACGGATATCAATATTCATGAACATCCAGATATCAAGAAGCTAAAAAGCCACACAGAATTTTCTTTTTTAAATAAATAAATAAATAAATAAATAATAAAAAAATTCACTTTTCCCAACAGTAAACCTCTCATCGCTACCTGGTCCTCTAACGTTCCCAACTTCTGATTTTTCATGATCTATGCGTAGTTATGAATAAATGGGTTTGAACACTGTGTGAATCTAATCTTAGCTGATGACCCTAGTTCAAGAGGGAGAGATATTTTAAGCAGCACCTTGCGGACACAGTTAAGAACGTAGGGTTTTCCCTGGTCGTCACGATAAGCCCCCACACCAAGGTTCATCTTCTTGGGGTTGGTATCACGTTTGAAAGCTTCAGTCACCCCAAGGATGGGATCAGGTGGGCCCATCTGTACCTCAGACCACCATGAGCTGCATCAAAGGAGGTAAAAGTCATTTAATTACACCCAATGCTACCTTTTGTAAAACAAGACTAGGCCAGGTAGTCCTCTGTAAGGAAGCATGATAAATAAAAGAAATAAGAACACGCATTAGGGCTGCATATTATGTTTATAAAATACACACATATTTTGAATGTGTTCATTTAAAATCAAGTCTCCCCAAATAAAACAAACTATATTGCAACAGCCTTTTAAAAAAGGTTAAATATTTGTTCCATGACTTTCAAAGACTAGCAGACCTATCATGTACCAGAGTTCAACAACTGTGATCTCCATGGAATCTGGAGATCTGCCAACATCTAGGGTTCAACATACAGTCTACTCTGTCTTTCATTCTCTCTGGGGCTGCATTCTTCTGGAATGCACACCAAGAAGAGACTTTCATAAAAGGTTTCATTGCTCCTGTTACCTGTGGCACATCACCAATGTTCACATTTATTTGCAGAATAACCATCAGTTACTTAAAAGCTGCTACGACCGTGCTGCAAGTGCATGAACATTTCTCTTCCACCACAATCTTGTCCATCTGGTCAAATCTTGACTCCAACAACTATTACGGGTCTATTATACTGACGATCAGAAAGGAATTACAGTAAAGGGAGTAATAAAGACTAGGGATGTCACAAGAACTGATACTTTGGTACCAAGTCAGTACCAACATTCTTAAAACGTGACAGTGCAGAAAAACAAGTACAATTGTTGGAACCGATTCTAATGGAGGTACCAAGGTTGCAATTCTTCCGGACCTGATGGGGGCAGCAAATACGCACGTGTTTTTGTCGGTCCACAAGTGGTGAAGAAGAACGCCTACAAGCAAACGGGAAAAACTACAGAAGATTAGCTTAGCTTAACAAGTTTAATTCCACCCCAACTCGTTGAGAGGAAAAGAGAGGAAAGTACCGGTTTCCGGTATGCAACTGATGCCATTGTTCATTTCAAACAAAGCGAGGAAACACCTGGAATTTGGCGAAGCACCTGAAAGACGGTCCTATGTTTGTTTGAGGCAGCTGGCATTGTGGCCGTGAAACCAACTAACGTTATGCTCCATGTAATGTTAGCAGTAGCCTGTTATTTGTTCCCGACACAAACACATTGCAATGTTATAAACTACCTCCTATGGGCCACTATGCGTCACCATTCAGCCCGTGTCCTGTCAGCTAAATGTAGCCTAATGTCACTAATAATTATTCAAATGTTCATGCTTTTAATAAATCTTTTTGGCCTGCCACCATATCAGTGAATTTATACTTTAATGCTTGCATTCAGAGTATAAGGTGTGTGTGTGCGCGTGTGCGTGTTTAGGAGTGCACCTCCACTCATCACAGTGTTTGATAACAAAAATACCCCCCCCTTGCCAGTATCAGCCAGAGGAGGATGTACTCCAGGACAGTTTTTAATTAAATTTTTTAATTTTATTTTTATTATGGTATCGACTTTGGTATCAAGTATCATGTACTTTTGGTGGTATCGGTACCGACTACTAGATTTTTGGTATCGTGACATCCCTAATAAAGACTTAGATGGTCATGTATTATAAATCATTCACACCGATCCTCAATGCACATTCAGGCTCAAAATAAAAGTCACACACATGTGAATAACTGTCCTATTCATTTATTTAGACTGTCGTAAAAATACACCTTGTAGCAAGATTTGCATAGTAAGTAGCGTGTACTCCTCCACCCACATCAGGAAGGGTGATAATCCAATGAGATGCGGGACTCGATCTACACCCTCTGGGACATAACCAATCCATCATCCACCTATAAACACCCCCAAGGCCAAACACACTACAGATATAATGCCACAGAAAGTGGCCTAAAATTTATTTTTTATAAACTGAAGCAAACTTCTGTGTTTTTTTTCTTCTTGTCTCACATTGTAATAAGAAACTGTATCTGACGTCACATCACATCTCTTTGCAAAGCAACTTGCCTTGATAGCATGACTCATAGGATTACCAAGACAATAAAAAAGTATCTGAATGAACACTTGTAGTAACCTGCATCATGTTCCACTACATAGATTAATTAAACTTATAAACACAACACGAGGAAAAAGTCTGATGTACATCTTCATAAAGACAGAAAGCACCATTTAGTCTCACTTTACGGTCAGCACTGTGGAACCTGCAGTATACAGATTTCTACAAATATGCACTATACTCATGGATGACTCTTATGGACCAATTATCAGAGGTATAGATCCAATTTGATTCAGTTAAGAGAGACCCGACACACACAAAAAAGGGAAAACTATAAAGGAAATCCATACATGAACAGTGCATGATGGTGATCAGTCTGCCATTTATTAAATCCCATTTTTATGCAGTAAATGTTTTTGTAGACAATGAGAACGCATAAACTCCCATCTTCCAACATAACATCATAAAAACACGGAACCTCGTGGGTCTTCACATGCGGATAGGAAACTAAAGTAACCTGCGAAGGTTCGCTGCAGTTTCTATCCATTGATCAAATTACAAAACTACCAGGCCTCGAGATGACTCCTAATAACAAGCCAAACTGAGAGATTGGAAAAACCAGACAAGTTAACTCGGTGGCAACATTAGTTTGGACTATTAGGTTAGCCATAACTGTTTTTGTCAGTTGTCAGGAGCAGCAAGAAAGCTAAAACGGCAACACGCGCGCTGTTTGATTAGCGTCAAGGTGACACCGAAGAAGAGCTGTTGACTTAGCAACTTTTCGGTAATGTAGCTATCCTAGCCAGTTAGCTACCTGTTGTGACCTTCATAAATTACTGACATTGGTCAGATACACCGATATCACTGCGTGTATGAACTGGCTGCTTAATTACACGTGGTAGAATTCAGCAGCTAACTAATAAACTAGCTAGGTTCCAGGCTACTGGAGGGATGCATTGTGGGAGATTACCCGTTAGAAGCAAGCTAGCCGAACTCACAGAGTTTTGTTTAATAGAGCTTGTTTATAAAGAAGACTGTACCTCGCGCGGAAAGATAGCACTCCCAGAGCGGGTCTATACGCTCCAACAGCTGAAAAAACCTTGCTCGAGTTCAGCAGGGCCATTGCTGCAACCGTGCGTGATTAAAGCTAGAGAAGGAGACACAAAACACACGCACCAACAGTACCGAGGCTGAAAGAGAAATTCGCAGCAGCAACTCAGATTTCTAATGAAGCAGGCAGAGAGCGAACAGCGCCGCCAACAGCACCAAAGCAGAGCAAAAGATCTTTGGTCTTAAAGGTGCAGTAGTCGATTTCTTATTTCTCAGTGCTCAGTAAAAGTGAGGATTCGCTAGTCGGATATAGCACGAGAATACTTACCCTCAAAGTTGTCTATGTAACTCGAAATATATAATTTGAAGCCTTTCTCCTCAATGACTACGTTTATATGGACCGCAGTAATCTAATTATTGACCTTATTCTGAATAAGACAATATTGTGATTAAGGTGTTTACATGAGTTGCTTTTAAAGTATTCATGTTCCTGTTTTACATGTTATAGAACATAGATTGATTAACGGCACGCGTCATTACGTCCCCACGCTACGCCGTCCAACGTTCCCTCCAGAATTTCACGTATCAACATACAGTTCGTTTTCGTTATGGTACCGTATACAGTTTTGGGTGTTTCATTTTTAATTTTATGAAAGCTTCAAGTGCAGTTAATTATTTGTCATGCTATACGTGCAAATAGACGACTGCTTGGGCTGCGTCTGAAACCGCGTACTTACCTACTATATAGTAGCCGAAATACATGTGTTTCTCCTACTATATAGTAGGTAAGTACACGGTTTTGTATACAGCCATGCTCTCTTGTTTACCGTCAAATGATTGGGCACTGCCGTGTGTGTATGTGTCCTGTCACAAAATGCGGTGAAAACTCAGACACGACGTTAGTAGTGTGATTATGGTGTGTACATGTCTGTAATGCACTTAGATAATGTGATTAAAACAGGAATACTCCACATGTCTTAATTCGATTTGTGTTTACTTCGAGTATAACTTTAGTCGGATTAAAGTAATCAATAACCGTTGTTTACATGGTAGTTTCTTAATCAGAGTTTTGTCTTAATTGGTTTAATATTGGATTATTTTTGTCCATGTAAATGTACTGAATGTTGGGTGTAACAGTTGACTGCCTCACAATATGATTAACATCATTCACAGTAATCTGGGGAAGCTCCTGTAAACAACAAATTTAATGTCATACTCTCTTGTGCCATCTTCACACAGTTATCACCAATAGCGAAAACGGCTTCCGGTGCGTCACTGGATGTAAATGAGCTGAGACAATACACGGAAGCGATCATGCAGAGTCCATTTGGTACTCACACGATGAGGCAGTTTTAAGTGCCATTAATTTTTTGTTATCTTAATTTTATGTTGTTATTTATTTTTTTAGCTTTCTTTTCATGTTACACTTGACATGGACTCGACTGAGAAAAAATTCAGAGTACAAAATGTCAAAGTTCGCATACAAATTTTCCCAGGTGGATGACAAGTTCGTTCATAATTGGACTCGATTCCAGACTCAAGTCCGGGTTCGGGATCGAGTACCCCAACTCCAGTATTAAGTGTGTAACATAATAGTGTATATCTTCCCAATGACCACACAGATCTCTACAACAAGGTAATCGGGTGTGTGTGTTCACAGCTTTATGTAGATGCTAACTGCAATTGTTTCAGTATGTTTAATGAACGATAAGCCGTTTAAAATGAACAATGGAATGAGAGGTACCTCTTCTGGGGACGGTGGGCGGAGTAGGAGCCTAGAGCTTGAAGTGGAGCCCCATCTTTACAATCAGCATCAGGAAATAAAGAAATGAAAATAGATACAGCGAATAAATATGTTAGAAATAAGCTCAAGATCAGCCAGTCAACAGCAGTCAGAACAATGCAGTTAATTTGTAGATGTGCTCAATGTGTATGTATGTATGTGTGTGTATATATATTTTATATAAACACAATTATTATATATAATTACATTTATTTCTAACTATTATGATTAAATATACAGTACATCCGGAAAATATTCACAGAGCTTCACTTTTTCCACATTTTGTTATGTTACAGACTTATTCCAAAATGGATTAAATTAATTATTTTCCTCAAAATTCTACAAACATGTACATAAGTATTCACAGCCTTTTCTTAATACTTTTGAGAAAAGGGCAGTTTCTCCCATTCTTCTTTGCTGGACCTCTGGATGGGGAACGTTGGTGCACAGCCATTTTCAGATTTCTCCAGAAATGTTCAATCGGGTTAAAGTCTGTGCTCTGGCTGGGCCACTCAAGGACAGTCACAGAGTTGTCCTGTAGCCACTCCTTTGTTATCTTGGCTGTGTGCTTAGGGTCGTTGTCCTGTTGGAAGATGAACCTTTGCCCCAGTCTGAGGTCCAGAGCGCTCTGGAGCAGTTTTTCATAAAAGATGTCTCTGTACATTGCTGCATTCATCTTTCCCTCGATCCTGACTAGTCTCCCAGTTCCTGCCGCTGAAAAACATCCCCACTGCATGATGCTGCCACCACCATGCTTCACTGTAGGGATGGTATTGGCCAGGTGATGAGTGGTGCCTGGTTTCCTCCAGACATGACGCTTGCCCTTCAGGCCAAGGAGTTCAATCTTTGTTTCATCAGACCAGAGAATTTTGTTTCTCATGGTCTGAGAGTCCTTCAGGTGCCTTTTGCCAAACCCCATCTGGGCTGTCATGTACCTTTTATTGAGGAGTGGCTTCTGTCTGGCCACTCTACCATACAGGCCTGATTGGTGGAGTGTTGCAGAGATGGTTGTTCTTCTGGAAGGTTCTCCTCTCTCCACAGAGACACGCTGGAGCTCTGTCAGAGTGACCATCGGGTTTTTGGTCACCTCCCTGACTAAGGCCCTTCTCCCCCGATCGCTCAGTTTAGCCGGGCGTCCAGCTCTAGGAAAAGTCCTGGTGTTACGCCACGGCCAGCAGATGGCAATGCGGCACGGCTTCTGACTGGTCACGTGACTCTTGTTTTCGTTCGCTTCCCGCTTGGACATTGAATTAAGTTTGATCGTGTCTCTGATTTGCCTCAGGTGTCCATGTTTTGGTTTGAGTATGTTTGCTATTTAAACCCCTCATGTGACTGCGCACTTCGCGCAGTCTTATAGTTTGTACCAAACGTCTGATGCGGTTCCCGTTTATGTTTGAGTACGATAGTGAATTCGTTAGCATGTTAAGCGGTCTGCTTTCATGCCCTGCTCTAGTTTCAAGCCACGATACCAGTTTCTTGTTTTCCTGGTGAAAACCGCGTTTCCTGTGTTTGTTTGTTTACTGCTAATAAAGACTTTGACCTGCACCTGCATCCGCCTCCAGTCTACGTTTCGTAACACCTGGTGGTTCCAAACTTCTTCCATTTATGGATGATGGAGGCCACTGTGCTCATTGGGACCTTCAATGCTGCAGAAATGTTTCTGTACCCTTCCCCAGATCTGCGCCTCGGTACAATCCTGTCTCAGAGGGCTACAGACAATTCCTTGTAATTGATGGCTTGGTTTGTGCTCTGACATGCATTGTTAACTGTGGGACCTTATATAGACAGGTGTGTGCCTTTCCTAATCATGTCCAATCAACTGAATTTATCACAGGTGGACTCCAGTCGAGTTGTAGAAACATTTCCGTGGAAACAGGATGCACATGAGCTCAATTTTGAGTGTCATGGCAAAGGCTGTGAATACTTATATACATGTGCTTTTTTTGTTTTTTATTGTTAATAAATTTGTGAAGATTTCAAACAAACTTCTTTCACGTTGTCATTATGGGGTATTGTTTGTAGAATTTTGAGGAAAATAATGAATTTAATCCATTTTGGAATAAGACTGTAACAACAAAATGTGGAAAAAGTGAAGCGCTGTGAATACTTTCCGGATGCACTGTATATTGACTTATGAATTGTACTATAATCATAATTCTTTTTAACAGTACTTTGGCTTTTAATAATTTTGCAGTGATGAGTGTGGAGACATGATTCAGATTCTCTTCAGATCTGTTTTTTTTTTTTACCATAAGTTAATACATATAACTTCAGAATGAATGGATGGGATATCATCAGAATGATTAGGCTACTGAACTAATAAGGCCTCATTATATAGCTTTATATACTGTAAGAGTTAGGCTGGTGTTAGCTGACTTGTTGGCTACTGGTTTACACTATATAATATTTAGCATGCTGATAGCTACCTATCAGAGCACAAGTGAGCTTGAGAACTAAAAGGGACCATTACATTTGTGATCCCACCACTATCAAATGATTTGGTCCCCTCCAATGTTTAGGATGTGGCTATGGCCTTAACAACATGCATGCTTTGTGGTTCTCTCATAAATGCCTGTTGTAGATCTATGCGAAAGTGAAGATATTTTGGGAATAAAGACTTAATTTTAGTTTATTTGTGCACACAAAGCATTCATATCGCTTCAGAAAATTGAGATTAAAAAAGGCATTTACGATGCCTTCATGAACTTTTTGGAGCTTGAAATTTTTGGTTACTTGTACTGTGAATGGTGGGACAGAAATCTCCCAAGTTTCATTAAAATGTCTTCATCTGTGTTCTGAGGGTGAGTAAATTTTGCCTAACCCTTTTTAGGGGTGTGGGGGGTAGGGCTGAACCCTTAAAATATTAGTGTCAGAGCCTGGGTTATTGTTTTACATACAAGTTATTTCTTAGCCTTGAGATGTATTTGGAGTAATATTACTGTTAATTAAATTAATTTGATTAAACCTGTGGAAGAAATGTCACAACAATGTTTGTGTGTGCACCTCTCTGCCATCCTCTCTGTCTGCTTTCTCTGTGTTATGTTTTGGTGAAATTGTGAAATAAATCTTCAGTGCATTCTTTAGTAGTATATTCAGTCTGAAACTGGTGATCCTTCTGTCAACTGATTTGATACTGATTTATTTTTTACACATGTCCATGTTTTTTTGGTCTCCCAATTACTTTCATTTATATTTCAGAAGAGCACATGAGCATTCTTCCCCCCACAATACCATAATGCAACAGAGTGATTGAAAATTCATGCACAGGGTGGCAAGGCACCGTGACTACTTCTTGAATCATATTAATCCATGCAATGGAGCTATGCACAGCACAACTCTTGTTACTTGCAATAATATATTTTGCCCAGAGAGAGTCTGTAAAAAGAAAGATTTCTTTGCTTTAAAAAGAAATGAAGACAAACGGCAGAGGAACTCTTGTTTGAAGAGAAGTAACAAGCAAACTGTTATGGAGGGTAAAGTCTAGAACTCTTGCTGTATTAAACAAACTACACATCATTTTAGACAGTTATTGTGATTTACATGGTATATAATAAATTTAATTCAATGAAATTTTATTTGCATAGCACGTTTAAGAATGGACATTGTCACAAAGTAGCTTTATGGAAATACAGTGGGGGAAATAAGTATTGGACACGTCAACATTTGTTTCATTAAATATATTTTTTATGAGGTTATTCACATGATATTTTCACCATACATCATTATTAACTCAAGAAATCCAGAAATATAAAGAATTCACAACATTAAAGTCCATAAATAAAGTTATCTGTAATAAAGTGGAATGACACATGAAGAAAGTATTGAACATGCTAACTGCAATTTATTTAGTATTTACTGGAGAAGCCTTTGTTTGTAATGACCGCTTCAAGACACTTCCTGTATGAAGAAATTAATCGGCTGCAATTGTCAGGTGTGTGGCCCATTCTTCTAAACACATTGCCTTTAAAACTTGTTCAATTGGATTCAAGTCAGGTGATTGACCTTGCCTTTCTAACACCTTGATTTTTTTCCCTCCGAAACCAATTGAGAGTTTCCTTTTCTGTATGCTTTTGATCGTTGTCCTGTTGGAAGGTCCACCCATGTCTCATCTTCAGCATCCTGGTGGATGGCAGCAGATTCTTCTCGAGAAACTCCGAGTAAAGGGCTCCATTCACCGTTCCTTCAATTATATGAAGTCTGCCAGTACCATGTGATGAAAAGCAACCTCACACCATGATGCTTCCACCTTCAAATTTCACTGTTGGTATACAGTGAGGGGAAAAAAGTATTTGATCCCCTGCTGATTTTGTACATTTGCCCACTGACAAAGAAATGATCATTCTATAATTTTAATGGTAGATTTATTTGAACAGTGAGAGACAGAATAACAACAACAAAAAATCCAGAAAATCGCATGTCAAAAATGTTATAAATTGATTTGCATTTTAATGAGGGAAATATGTATTTGACCCCTCTGCAAAACATGACTTAGTACTTGGTGGCAAAACCCTTGTTGACAATCAAAGAGGTCAGACGTTTCTTGTAGTTGGCCACCAGGTTTGCACACATCTCAGGAGGGATTTTGTCCCACCCCTCTTTGCAGATCTTCTCCAAGTCATTAAGGTTTCGAGGCTGACGTTTGGCAACTCTAACCTTCAGCTCCCTCCACAGATTTTCTATGGGATTAAGGTCTGGAGACTGGCTAGGCCACTCCAGGACATTAATGTGCTTCTTCTTGAGCCACTCCTTTGTTGCCTTGGCCGTGTGTTTTGGGTCATTGTCATGCTGGAATACCCATCCATGACCCATTTTCAATGCCCTGGCTGAGGGAAGGAGGTTCTCACCCAAGATTTGACGGTACATGGCCCCGTCCATCGTCCCTTTGATGCGGTGATGTTGTCCTGTCCCCTTAGCAGAAAAACACCCCCAAAGCATAATGTTTCCACCTCCATGTTTGACGGTGAGGATGGTGTTCTTGGGGTCATAGGCAACATTCCTCCTCCTCCAAACATGGCGAGTTGAGTTGATGCCAAAGAGTTCCATTTTAGTCTCATCTGACCACAACACTTTCACCCAGTTGTCCTCTGAATCATTCAGATGTTCATTGGCAAACTTCAGACGGGCATGTATATGTGCTTTCTTGAGCAAGGGGACCTTGCGGGCGCTGCAGGATTTCAGTCCTTCACGGCGTAGTGTGTTACCAATTGTTTTCTTGGTGAATATGGTCCCAGCTGCCTTGAGATCATTGACAAGATCCTCCCGTGTAGTTCTGGGCTGATTCCTCACTGTTCTCATGATCATTGCAACTCCACGAGGTGAGATCTTGCATGGAGCCCCAGGCTGAGGGAGATTGACAGTTCTTTTGTGTTTCTTCCATTTGCGAATAATCGCACCAACTGTTGTCACCTTCTCACCAAGCTGCTTGGCAATGGTCTTGTAGCCCATTCCAGACTTGTGTAGGTCTACAATCTTGTCCCTGACATCCTCGGAGAGCTCTTTGGTCTTGGCCATGGTGGAGAGTTTGGAATCTGATTGATTGATTGCTTCTGTGGGCAGGTGTCTTTTATACAGGTAACAAGCTGAGATTAGGAGCACTCCCTTTAAGAGTGTGTTCCTTATCTCAGCTTGTTACCTGTATAAAAGATACCTGGGAGCCAGAAATCTTTCTGATTGAGAGGGGGGCAAATACTTATTTCCGTCATTAAATTGCAAATCAATTTATAACATTTTTGACATGCATTTTTCTGGATTTTCTTGTTGTTATTCTGTCTCTCACTGTTCAAATAAACCTACCATTAAAATTATAGACTGATCATTTCTCTGTCAGTGGGCAAACGTACAAAATCAGCAGGGGACCAAATACTTCTTTCCCTCACTGTAGTGTTTTTCGGGTGATGTGCAGTGCCATTTTTTCTCCAAACATGGTGTGTAGTATGACAGCCAAAAAGTTCAATTTTGCTCTCGTCTGCCCAGACTACACTCACCCAGTATTTCATAAGATTGTCCAAATGAGTTGTAGCAAACTTTAAAGAGCTTCGACATGCCTTTTCTTTAGTAATGGAGTCTTGCGGGGTGAGCATGAGCAGTGGAGTGCATTGCCTATTGTTCTCTCTGTGACGATGGCACCTGCTGCCTCCAAGCGTTTCTGGAGCTCTTTCTGAGTGGTGCTTGGCTCTTGAGCTACTCTTCTGACTATTCTTCTGACTCCCTGGTCAGAAATCCTGTGAGGAGCTTCTGTGCATGGCCGGTTGATAACGGAGTGATATTGCTTCCACTTGTAGATAATGGCCCCAATGGTGCTTACTGGAGGATTTAGTTTTGAAATATGTCTGTATCTGATTCCATAAATATGTTTTGCAACAATAAGGTAGCGAAGGACTTGTCCTTACAGATTTCAGCTGGTTCCTTGCCTTACCTTGCCTTGGAGAACTGCTTTTTCTTAGTGTGTTCAATAATTTTTTCCTGAGTCATTCCATTTTATTACACGTAACTTTATTTATGAACTTTAATGGTGGCAAGAAAAATCTCCCTGAGACAACATGAGGAAGAAACCTTGAGAGTAATCGGACTCAAAAGGGAACCCATCCTCATCTGGTTGACACTGGATAGCAGTGAAATATCCCAGTTCACCAAAACACTCTATACCTGTGAACCCTCCTTTACCTAATAAAAAATATTAACAAAAGGCTTGACTAAATAAATATGTTTTCAGTCTAGGCTTAAAGACTGAGACTGTGTCCCACTCTATATAAGCCAATCCAACACTGCAACACTATTAAGACAAACATTACTGTAGACTGTGTGACAGTGTGAATGCTGCTTTCACACTGAACACCTTTGAACACCTGAACCTGAACTGCACATACCTTGTAAATAAACTGTGCTTATTGTAACTCTAATAAAATTATGAAATTATGTAAGAGCGCAATTTAGCCACTTGGAGGCAATGTTGCTGCATACAAACTACTGAGGCATGGCAACAAAGCTCTTTGGTAACATACTGTGCCTCTTCAGCGCCCACCTTAACTTGGAAGTCCAAGGTTGTTACTGGAAATTGGAGCCTAAAATTTATAGCATCTAGTCAGGTTCAAGTCACTACTTTGTGAAAGACAAACTGTATTGGGAAACCTGATGGCATTCCCATGTTCAGTTCCATCACTAAATCTTCTTTTCAGGTACTCTCAGAATTTTGCATGCATTCCCTCATGTTTTCAGCTTAAGTTTTCAGGCAAGAAAGAACCTGTTGTCTGTTGAGAATTTTGGAGGATGTTATATCAGAACCATCTAATAATCTATTCCTGTAACGTATTGTGAGTTTTAGGGATACTGTTTGCCGTTCTTGGCATGATTCAGGTAATCCAAGTTCTATACATGGCAATCTACTTTGCAATAAATGTGCAAAGATTTGGTAATTGTAGAGGTCAAGGAAGGTGTTTGAATGCAGGCGAAAGTACTTATTTCTAATGCACTTCATCCAAGTTTTTGTTAGCTGTTAATAATATATGCTTAATATAACACTGTTGTGTATGGGTACTTGTAGTTGTAGTTGTAATTTATTTGCTTTAAAGTTAGAGGACATTTTCATGTAATGGGATCAGTAGAAGCAACCACCTTCTTGTCTTTTCAAATACTTTGGTGAAATGCTCAAAGAGCTTGGCATTTGCAGCATATCTAATGCAGGAATCTGTGGATGGCAGTTGTTGCTGTTTGAAAGTAACATAATACAGGCATGGCATGTGGCAGAGTATTTGGAATCACATAACTGGTCACTGAACAAATACATTATTTCAAAGCTTTAAGCTGGATCACCACCAGTTTTGTGTTAAAAAAAGCATAACTGATGAAAAAAAAAAAAAAACGATCAACACAGCTATGAATAATGCAGAAAATCTGTAGACTGCATCCATAGTGGCAATTAGGAAAATACAGTAACACAAATGAAGTGGTACCACAAAGGAAATAGACTGACATAATTAACCACAAACGTAAGTGCCTGGAATTCAATAGACACTACTTGAACTAAGTTCTGTGGTCAGATGAGACAATAGAGGTTTTGGCAAACAAAAAACCTCAAGCCTAATCTCCATTTTTAGGTATAGTGGAGGATCTGTAATGTTGTGGGGCAGATACATAGCATCATGGACATAATGAAGTTCCAGGAGATTTTAAATTTAAATCTTATTGCCTCTGCCAAGAAGCTTCAACTGAATTGGGATTGGATATTCCAGCACATACAGTGCATCCAAATTCACATAAAAAGGTTCAGTGACCACAGAATCAAGCTTTTGACATGGCTTTCGCAGTCCCCTAACCTAAACCCCATTGATAACCTGTGAGGTAAACTGAAGAGGAGAGTCCAACGGAGAGTGCAAAGGACCTGGTAGAAGATCTAGAGATATTCTTTATTGAGAGGGTGGTCTCAAATTCCTTGCTTTGTATTCTCCAATTTCATTAAGTATTATAGGAAAAGACTAAAAGATGTTATGTTGGCAAAGAGAAGTTACACTAAATGAAAGAGCGTAAATAATTGTGACATGTGGTTTTGTTGACATTTTTGATAAGGATGTTTTCCAAATAAATTTACGCTGTAAAATATTTTACAGTAATTTACTGGCAACCTGGGTTGCCAATAAAGTATTATAGAATTTACAGTAAACAACTGTAAAGCACTATAATATCAACATAGTATAAACAAACTCATAACCCAATGCATCTGCTCAATGCAGGACAAAATTAAACTGAAAACTGTCTTACTCAAGGACCCAATCAAGGCAGTTTGGTGGTGCTGGGATTTGAACACATGACCTTCTTATCTGTGAATCAAAACCTTAACCACTTAGCCACCTCAAGTAGCTCAATTAGTTTGCATTGATTCAATGCAATCTTTTAGTGGAGTTAATGAAGTGGTAAAAGTAGCTGAATCAATAAAAGTTGCAGTGTTGGTGTGGTGTGTGGCCCAGTGGTTAAGGTTTTGAGTCACTGATCAGAGCACTGTGTGTTCAAGTCCCAGCACTTCCAAGGTCTCATGGTTGGACAAGACTCTTAACCTTCAGCTCTGTAGTAACAGGCCAAATAAGCAAGTGTATGGTGTTATTGGTATATTAGATATTAAGATATTATAGTACTTTACTGTAAACATGTTTTGATATGATAATTCCATTGTATTTTCAGTGTAAGATTAAACAAAATAAACACAAACAATTGTTCATAGCCCTTTAAAATCGTTGTTACCAAGGCTACCAGAAATTCTTGAGCTTGATTTCTTTCCCATTCTACTGTTATTAACCTCAATTCCAGTGAATTATATAACCCCTCTGAACAAAGAAACAAAGAATTAGGTAAATAAAAATGCCACATTCTTCACATAAGTCACCTAGTCTTTTATTAATTCTCTCAGTAACATCCTCTAACAGTATCAGCCAAAGAAAGAAAACAGCATAACCTCAAACGGTTGAAAATATAATAATAGTAATATAATCAAACCAAAGACAAAAAGGAACCCTGACAGAATACCAGGGGATGCAATTAAATAAATAAAAATATAGATAAATAAATAGACAGTTAAATTAATATATCATAGCATCATATGCTTGTTCATACTATTAATATATCAGTAAGATTCAATAAAATCCATTTGAAATTCATAAAAATTGAGCAGAGGGCAACACCATAGCTGGACAGTCTGTCCTCAAGCCAAAGGGATTTAGGTGGTGAGCCAGAAAATTAAAAATGATGAAATCTTTTTTGTGCTTTGTAGTGCACATTCATTCAAAACACACACAAAGAAAAGTGGTAGTGCCTGGCACATGCACATGGTTACAGTAGTCAGGCAGCAGAAAGAGAAATGTGATTCAGGGCTTCCAGCACAGTAAAATCACAGTACAATGGGCTCCCGGCACAGTACGATTTCCAGTTCTGTGCGGTACAGTTTACCCTGGTCTGACAAGGCCATGATGCTTTTTTTATAGCCGGCTAGGTCCTGGGTCTGAGCCTCCTAAAATCAAGAAAAGAAACACATTGAGCATTGTTAATTATAATTAATTTAATCAAATTACAACCATTTAAAGCTCTTGGTTGTCTTTTCTCACCTGATAGAGGTCCTTCAGGAGATAGTCCAACTCCATCTCATCAATGTAACCATTTCCATCCTTTAAAACACAGAAAGAGATAATACTGGGTTACCCCTGTCTATATTGCAGTTATATCAGGGAGTGTATTGGATTTACACAGATGATTGCTTTCCTATTTATCGATTCATAAGATTCTCTGCTTCACTGATTCACTGTCTATTCATTTGTAGAGTCCGGATGAGGTCATAACTCTAAAACGACACAGAGGAGAGGAGGTACTTTTTATTACTTTTGCATCCTTGGGCGAGTTGCTTTGCATGTGGCAGAACATTTTACATTTTTTCAAAGCTCAGTGAATCCTGTCCAGGCACTATGAGGTGTGTCAGTATTTGGTTGACCTGGTGTCCCTTCCTCTCATGCTATTATTTATTTACCCATGACTTCATTGTAGCAACTGCAAGTGCCTATGCTTCAGATGTGACTGCAGCAGACTGGACGCGGGCTATGAGATCAGGGAAATACACTGCAGTAATTTTAGACTGAAAGGCTCCATTTCATTTATGATTAAGCACTGTATTTGCCCTAGTTCTCAAAGCAAACATACTTTAAGAATGTCATGCAAAAGGATACCCTGTCAATGTCTAATTTTACTCTATAGTAGTTTTTACTTTTTAGATAATTTAAGAAAAATCATAACATTTGCTAAGTTGTCCATGTTTTCTACTGCTGGCTGGAGGGACTGGCCGACCAGACGAACAAAACATGCATAATAACCACAATAATGCTCAATTAAATATAAACGTACAAATTTAGAGAGTGCTGATGTAATTTGTTTTAGTTTTGGGAAGAAAGCTGTACATAAAACAGCATAGACTCTAAAACTAAGTAAATGTATACACCAAATACTTAACATTTATATCTATTATAATAACTTATAATTAACTTAATAACTGAATGCATTGATGAATTAATAAACGAATAATAAATAATAAAAGTTAAATAATATAAAATAAACTAACAATTCTTGCTTGAGAATTTTTGCACACCCTCTAGTGGTGCTTTTGGAACTGTCACCCAAAAAGCCATTGTTAGTCAAATGTTCAGATAGCAGCTGTGCATTTGTGGTCATTTACCTGCTCAGGTGAAGGGAAACAGCACTAGTCTGCATGCAAAATGGATTCACGAGAGTGAGGGAAATCAGATGTAAAAAAAAAAAAAAAGAGGTGGGAGAACTCACTCTGCTTCATTTGCTGAGCTAAACCAAACCGTCACCTGCAGGAGACTTTCAGCAACATTATTTTACTATTAAGCATTGTGTTTCTTTGTTTTGAGCAGATGCACTTCCAGTGAGCAACAGAAAACTGAAAAAAACTTTTTTTTCCCTTGAAATGGTCCAAAATGAAATAAATATTGTTGAGCAAAGTTAGAGAGTGACAGGCTCTCCTCTTGCATACTGTCTTAGAGCATGCTTGCTATGGGGACTGGGGCAGACACTTAATTATAAATAAAGTACAGTCCTTCGGTCTGAATCACAGGCGCTTGCATCTCATGTGTATTTTAGTGTAGAAATGCACACTACCTTGTCATAGTATGTGAATATGCTGTTGAACTGTTCAGTGGTCAGCTTGATGCCCTGCAACACAGTGCAAACAAAACAATATTTAGGCTACAATTCCATCTTTTAGAACTTTAGTACAAATTGTAAACATTGCTTATACCTAACTCACCTGGAATTTCAGTAAGAAATTTTCCTGAACTGGTAGAAGCCTTAAAATGTGAAGGAGAAACAGTCCATTACCACAATGTATTTGATGGAGAAAGTGCTATTTGATTAAAGTGGCGCAAGATGTTGCTCACCTTGCCATTTCAGAGAGCCCCAGTTTCCCGTCCCCATTCAGATCAAACATCCTGAGCTGAAAGTGAAAAAACTTGTCAAAATAATGGATCATTTTTATTAAATAACCACTATTTACATTTCTTGTTCAAGTCTTAACTGGTCTAACTCTTATTTGTTGCAAATGCACACAAACTGAGCATGAAAAATGTAATTAGTCAAACTATTATATTACATTTTATTCACTAATATAAACACACAGTTCTCTTCATAACAAAGGTGTAGTTCGCTAGTTTTCTCTAGTATTATATAAAGGTGTTAATGAGAACTGGGTTGTTTTACTGCATGCACATTAATTTGTCTGGTTGCCAACAGCTTGCCAAAGCATTACATAATCTAATGCACTTTATTCTTTTCCATTTTAGCCCCAGTCCCTTTTTCTTTCTAAATGGTAAATGGTCTTATATAGTGCCTTTTAACCTTAGTGGTACTACAAAGCGCTTTACACCGTTTCTCATTCACCCAATGTATCTGTTGGAGTCTTTAACAATTCAAATGCACATGCATGTGCACTAATTAAAGCCACCAAGCTATAATTCTGAGTAACAGATAGTTTGGCAGATGTTATTATTTTATTATAGCAGCATGAAGGTTTGCTGATGAGATACTTACGATTGTCTGCGTGTATTCCTGCAATTTCTGGTCCTCATAATGCCTGTTCACCTTTTTCAGGAGGTCTGAGAGAAAGTTCTAAAAGAAAGAAAAGGTACAGGTTACTGTACTGTAATAAAACTTCAGTCTATGTCTTATGTTTCACAAGGAGCCTGGTCCACTCAGGGAACAACTGAAACCCTTAAAAGTATCTCGTAGACAGTGTAACATTTGCACATTTATTATACTTATGGTCAAAATCAACTTCCTGCAGGTGATTATGACTTGGTTTGTACTTTATGAACCAGTGCAGAGCTTTGAATATTTCCTTTAACTGGCAGTTGCTACGGCCAACATGATTTGCATGCTTTCAATTTGCTTCTTCAGCAAAAAGGCTATAGCATTACACAGATCTTGCTCAGGTTAATGAGTATGACTCAAACTAGAACATTAACTCAGTTAACTGATATATGCTATACTACTGTATGCTACATTCTATTTAATGGCAAAATGGTTGGTGAAGAAAGTATAGTGTTTTATTTAAAAGAAATATAAATCCGAGTATATAAGTACCTTACCTTCAGTTCATTTGCTTCAATGAAGCCACTGCGGTCTGTGTCATACCTTCGCCAGGCCTACAGATTGACAAATATCCACAAAACAAGGTATTTAATTACAGTTAAATAAAGAGTAAATCATGATAACATTTGCCTGACCAGGATGAAGTTCTCAGTGAAAATGAATGAACGAATTACAACATTTGTTAGAAAGCTTGTTAAAATATTTTTTTTTAGTTCATTTCCCAGAAACCAGTCCCCATAGATACAATGCAAATACTAAATAATTAAAAAAAAATTTTTTTTGTCAAAATTGGAACTAATTAAAATATAAATGTCCTGACAAATTTCACTAAATTTAACTTTGGAAATGACTGTGATTTTATTACTGATAACATGTTCAAACGTAGTGGGTAATGTTGCTGCCTTATAGCTCATGGGTCAGCTTTTTCTAAACATAAGCTTTTTCTACTGTTTGTGTGGAGTTTTGTGTGTTCTTCTCATGTTTCACGTATGTTTCCTTCAGGTTCTCTAGTTTCCTCCCACCTGTGCAAACATGTCTGATAGGTGGACTGTTTACGCTAAATGTGTGTGTGCATGGTGCCCTGGGATTGACTTTGGGTGAATTCTCGCTCTTTCACCCAGTGTTCCCAGGATAGGCTCCAGATCCACACTTGACGAATATAAATTGGTTACTGAAGATGAATGATGAATGAACATGTTTAAAAAGATTACCAACAAGCAGAATACAATACTATATTAACGCTGTTAGACTTCTGATAAATTCTGTCAAGTTGTCAAGTTACTTGAGAAATATTAGATTTATGCTTAGTCTGAAAGAAAACAGCATATTAAGAATTACACATTTCTTTCTTTCCACAGCTTTACTTTATCACCTTCTAAAATCCAGTCAGAAAGCTTGAAGGAAGGTGGAAAGGATTAAGCATTGTTGGGAGCCATGAAACTTTCAATGTAGTAATCTTACTGGCTTTTTCATTTACTATCACCATATTCTACTCAGAGCAACTGTGAGAGCACAAAGAACATGAAATGAAGTTTGAATGCTTTAATCTAGCAACATTGGTTGATTCTAGCACAGGATCTTATCAAATATAGATGCTCTGTCCAGTGTCCTCATATACATGTGGAGACTTTCTTTGGCCCTTCCATAATGTATTACTCAGAAAATAGAAGTTTGTACCTCCTCATTCTATACCTCTTCATCTAGACCCACCCCCCACACCCACATAGAATTCCACTCCATCACCCCATGCACACATAAATTCACACCCACAGCCAATTTAGAGTAGCCAGTCCACCTACCAGCATCTTTTGGGGAGTGTGGAGGAAAACAGAAAACCATGGGCAGGACATATGGAAAATGTGAGAAACTCTGCACAGGCAGTAACCCAAGATAAGGATATAGTTTGCCAACTACAGAGTGATTAAAATGCTAATTTTTCTCCTTTATATCACCCTTTCATCAGCTTTGCATAATATAATGGCTAGAAAGGTAAGCACCAAACCTTAATCAATCATTTAAAAGAAAAAAAATATATTTAGAAGTTTGCATCTCTGTCTTGTGGCTGATTTTTTTCCTCGATGGTGAGAATAGGCCAAATTGTGGAATATTACAGTCAGAGGAATAAATTATCAGGTACAGTATATAATTCTCTATATAAAATGCAGAATCTTGGTGCTATTCTTATGACATATTCATAAAAATATTGTTAATATGCTAAGCACAGAAAAATTACACAAATTGTTTATTTGTGGAAAGCTGAGAAAAGCATACTCATGGAATACTAGTTCTACTTTTTTTCATTCCAGACCACCAAGACAGTTTTCTTTGGAACTATTCTTGTTCACTCATGTCCTTAGCAAAGTCATCACTCTGTGACCATGAATCCATGTGGGTAGCCCATGTGGGTCTAAAAGAAAAGAAACTAAAACTTTACTACTGTATAGACTGTGTTGATCTGCTAATGGGTCTGTATTGTCATACAGAGACAGACACTGTGGTACTTTCAGTCTCATTCTCTAAGAGGCCTCTTGAGGCCCATTTTGGCATAGTGCTGGAAATGACCATAATTACAGGTGCAATGGTTACTGAAATCCTATAGACAACATTGAACAAGCAATGGGACTGCCACTCCTTTGGCCGTAGATGCAGCAGATCACTGTACAGTAATTGTTGACATAGTGAAGGAAAATTGGCTGGCTCAAGTACCATTGCCAGAAGCCTTGTATAAACACGCCACCTGCTACAATTACCTGGCAGATCTCTGTCGCACAAGCCTAGGAGGTACTAGATCATCATCTCCTTTTGTCTGCAACAAACTGGACATTTTGAGGCAGCAGGCTACCTTTACTTTACCACTAAAGTTGAAATTCTTGAGCCTGTTCAGTGAATCAAGTTAATTGATTTTGTTCAGTCAAATGATTTGTTCAGTTACACAGTTTGCCCAAATGTGCAGCCTGATCATGCAGCCAACACATCCTGAAATGCTAAAAATCTACAGCTTGGAGTGAATGAGCTGAGCCATACTTGAACTCAGTCTCCAATACAGATTTGTTCATCTTATTGACTCACTCAGAAGACAGAGTTATTCATCACACTGTTCCTGGAAACTTGGTTTCAGAAACTTCAATAGCAGATGGATGGAGTTAAGCATAATACAGTGCAAGCCATGTTGGTGCTGCTCCGCAACCAAGAACAACTAAAACTGATTAGTGTCAGATCAGAGCAGGACCACGCTTCCTGGGCATGATTGATCAAAAAGTTGAGATGTATCATATCTAAAAAGAGCTTAATTCTCAGAAGTTGAGTCACTCAACTTAGAGCCTGTCAGCCATATCACAAAGGCAGGTGTTACTAGCAGACTGCATGACCATGAGGCATTGGTCTAGTACTCGTTTTTCACTGCTAAGAAATGATAAATCAAATGCATCTGAAAAACCCTGAAGGTAAAAGAAAGGTATAAATCAGTCTCAACATCAACATCTATGTATTAACTTATATTATTTAAATCTGTGTTGCTACTACTGCAACATTTTCAGGAACCCCTAATGGTTCACATATATTCATGTTGGATCAGCAAATTTTGACGAATTTGCAAGTGTGAAGTTCAGCTAAGGTTAAAAAAACACCTGCAGAAAAGTGTAAAAGTTTGACAGACAATTCACAGACAACAGACAGACAACTCACTGTCTAGTGAGGTTCAAGGACGTCACAGAGAAAAAGGCTTTGGGCCAGGATCGGCCAAATCTACCGCTTTATGAATTTCCACCTCTACCACTTCTGTGGCTGAGGGTTCAGCACATTTGCCAGACTATGTAACCAGTGTGTTGATAGGCCCATTGTGCCCAGACCACTGTTATGCTAGTTAATATTACTGACAAGCTATTTGTGCCCACTACCCTTTAGACCAGCCTATGGTATAGACAAACGGGCCACTTTGGCACAGTAGACGATACATCTGGAAATTATGCGTCTGACCCCTGCGAGTCACCCCAGTATACTGACACCCAAAGGGTCAACCACTTGCTGCATCTACACATCATTTGTATGCAGACTATGTGAGAAATACTGGGCATAAATGCCTTATCTTTCACAGTAGCAATGTTTTGGAGCTTCGAATAAAAGTGTCTGTTTCTGGGTGTACGCTAAAATTGTTCATGACAGCAATATGTACACAGAAGGGAACAGACTGATGAAGTACACTTGGAGTACAAAGACTAGTAAAAACTTTCCTTAGAGGTGTGGAATATCTCCATAACTTGCCATATGAACCAATGGGAATTGCAGATCTAAGGTGGCTTTTAATTAAGACAGCTTTTTACTTGCCATTACTACAGCTGGATGAGTAGGCAAAGTGCAGGGGTAACTGGCCAGCACACAGAGTCTGCAACAAGGACCGGAGTTCAAACATGTCATACTGTTTCAAACCCAGCGTTCATGGCAAAGATATTGATACAGTTGTATATCAATAAACTTAAAACTACTTTCGTAGATAAGAATGTGACCAGGCCAGCCCTTTATCCAGTGAGGGATTTCTATCCTCCAAAGAGCACAATATCAGCACATTGATTAATTTTCACCCACAATAGGGAGTAGTATCAGAATGTTGACTGATTCTTATCCTCAATACAGAACACCATGAGCACTCAATATTTTCATCCTCAATAACCTAAACACATTGAGTGATTCTCTAAAGTTTAGTGATTTGAGGCTCCATCAGGACATGTTTGATAGAACTTTGATACACGACCTACACTAGTTCTGCATGAAACTGTACTTATGCTCCTCTACTAACTGGTAGAACGGCAGTTGCATACTTAAAATTCCATTGCCTGGTTTAGATTGTTTTAAATGTGATAAAACTTATCCATATTGGACTGTAAATGTTATTAGGTCCTTGCAAAAAGAGAAAGAAAAGATTATGTAATATATCTGACTGTATGCTTGTGCTATGCACCTTTACTAGTGCATGGCTGCTGTAGCTCAGGTTTTTGTTCTAACCGGTACATTTTGGCCTTCAACTGATTATCAGGTCAACTGGTTGATGGGAATGGAGCCATACCAACCTTTAGTGGAAAGAACTTGAAAACCCCTGCTTATAACATACTTATATGAAGTATGTTTTTTAGCATCATAACAATTCAGTGAGTGAAATACAGTACAAAAGAAGATCAATTCAACCATTTATGTGAATAAGCAAAACTGCTAAAATCTACTGTGGAAATCTGTATGTTCCCTTACCGCCATAAACTCAGAGCTGGAGCCCAAAAACTGTCTGAAGCAAAGCAGGAAGTTCTCTTCTGTTGGCAGAATCTGGGCCAGCTATGACATGGATAACATGAGAATGAATGTTTCTAAAATCCAAAGTGTGAAAAATAAAGCGACATTGAATTACTCTCATTTTACAGCATTGAAAACAGCCGGGTTGGATCTAAATATCTGCTGTTTCCAAGGTCATTTGGAGTCTGACCTCATCAAGTGCACTAGCGACAGACTGAATTTTTTGGAACAATGCAATTTCTTACCTCTGACAGCTCAATCCTCCCATCATTGTTCTTGTCGAATTTCTGCATGAACTCTGTCATCTTGTCTCTGAAAGATGCATTTGAGGGGTCCTGAAACAGACAAGCATGCCAAGTGGTCTTTGGTCCAGAGCTAGCCTTAGATCTCAGCTAACGCCAATTACTTTTGTTCACATTACTCATGTCAGAGAAATGCCACGTAATGCCACATCAAGTAAGAAGTCTGTTTACTGCTAATGAGGATAAGCAGCCCCTCCACCTGCCCCAATCCAATCTGTTTACTTGCATATTGACTACATTACTACAGTACAGATCCTATTTTTGTCTCTGCTAGATTTGTTTTACTTTGACAGATTTCATATTCAAATTTCACTATTCAAAGTCATTTTCTTTTTCCTTGTTTACTTACCACACCTGCTCCTTTCCGTGCAATCTCCAACTGAGTGATGAAGTTTTCAAGCTCCTTGCCCTCAATGTAGCCATTACCTGTAGGTGAGATCCACATTAAATCAGCATTTAGGATTTAGATTACAGGATTACCCAACATGAAATTTGCATTAAATTGTTGATTTGTCTGGATGATGTCTTATATACAAAGCTTGTTAAGAATTTTTGGCTGACACCAAAATCAGAGCAGCTAGCCTAATTAAAATCTCTTGACAGCTGTTCTCCCAATCAGGCTTTGAACATCTCTTTCTGATTTTGGAATAATTAAAGGCCTTGCTTTAGGGGGCCTTTTAAGTTCCATCTATTACAAAAAAAAACAGAAAGATGATGCTTAAGACAGCTATACAAAAATTCTAATTCAGTTTCTGCTAATACATAAAATATTATCATGTGTAGTGTATGCACAAGTGTGTGTGTGTGTGTGTGTGTGTGTGTGTGTGTGTGTGTGTGCTTCACTTCAAACTCTAGAGATTGTCAGTTAATTTGTCAGCAGACACCAGTGACATTTGCAGACAGATGAAAATTGATCTCTCAAGGGGAAACGCTGCCTCTCTGGTATTTACAATAAGCATAAAACAATAAGACGGCATTTCAGCATGCATCCACATTTCAACATGATGAAAAGTCAATTAAAACTGTATCAGTTCTGGCATCACAGCCCCGTGACAGCAACCTTGATTATGCAGTCAGTGTTCATACCTGGCTCAGAGTCTATAGCTTATTGTAATGAATGAGACCACACACACTTTACAGTGGTATACACAGGAAAGGTTGTTAGTGTTATTCTATTCGGAAATGATTCATTTGTTGCAATACATCTGTTTTGTAATTATAACAATTCATTATCCATTGAATGTTATCGGTTGACTTATCAGTTAACATGCAAGTTTTAATTCAAAACCAGGGTTTTTTATTTGCTCTAATTTTGTTGACCATAAACAATATTTAAATGGTCTAATAAATTCACATAGGCTTAATAAAAATAATTAGTGTTAAATAATCACACCTAGCATATATTTGATAAATGGAACTAGCCAACAATAACAAGGAAATACCCAGAAGATAAGGTTAAAGAGTTTTTTTGTGTTAGTTTTAATAGCAAACACAAGCACAACGTATCTCTGGATAAATCACAGAAATTCAATACTCTGCTCGGGAACATACCTGCGTGTTCCTGTTTTCTTTCCTCACATAACACCCTTTCAACCCTTTCTCCTCAACAAACTTTTCTTTAATTAGGTTACGCATTTCAGATCATTGCTCTTCTCATGTCAAAGCTCACGTAGCATTTTTTTTCTCAGTTAAATACCCTCCCGAGCATCTTTTCTCAGCTCGGATGAAAGTCTCCACGAACTCACATTGCACTTACCGTCGGCATCAAAATGCTTCCAGATGTCGAGGAACTGGGATGCCGTCAGTTCCGCCAAGTGAAGATAAGGAGGCTGTGCAGATTGATTTGCCATGTTTTTTTCCCCTGCTGCTCACAAAAAAAGAACAAATCCCTGGCGAACTTCTACTTCGTCCAACAGTGACTGTAGTTATCCCCCACCCCGCACCGGCCGCAGCTTTTAAATGAGCGCTAAAGACTGCTGTGCCTCCGCGGGCGGCCGGGTGGCGCAGTTTCCCTCATCACCGCTAACGCTGATGCTCCCATAACACTCTGGGCTGCACAATTACACACTGAATACATTACCCTAGTGTATCATACTGGGCTAAATGTTGATACATTATGTTAGTCGCGATTGATATGGCATATAGAGCCTATATAAATAATTTTAAGCATGGTTCTTTGGAAGGAATGTGAAGATTCTATCTATCTATCTATCTATCTATCTATCTATCTATCTATCTATCTATCTATCTATCTATCTCTGTGCGTGTAATTATCTGAGATTCCTCACATTACTTCCACTTATATTTCCTTTTCTTGTAGGCAATTTCCTTGTGTCCCAGATCTGATTATCTCCACATCTTTTCACTTGTATGTAAATCCCACCCCACAGGGACACAGGGATTTATGGACAGGAAAAAGAATTCTCCTGGATCAGTGTTGACACTTTTATTTTTATTATGCTTATTTATTTATTTATTTATTTATGTATTTATTTATTTATTTATTTATTTATTTATTTATTTATTTATTTATTTATTAAAAGTACTATTAAAGTATGGATCATTGCTATTGCATGTGGCTCTATGAACCACATGGGGTTCATTTCTTGCCGCTGCCCTGTGTGTGCGGAGTTTGCATGTTCTCCCCGTGCTGTTGGGGTTTCCTCTGGGTAATCTGATTTCCTTCCCCAGACCAAAGACATGTATAGTAGGCTGATTGGCATGTCCAAAGCATCCATAGTGTATGAGTGTGTGTGTGTGAATGTGGAAAGTATTTCCAGAAGAGTGGAGGTTAATATAACAGCAAAGGGGGGCTAAATCTGGAATGGGATGATCAACAAGCATATATGGTGTGATTGTAAGATGTTCACAAACTTTAGGCCACATATTTAAGTAGATGAGTGTTTTGACCATATGAGTACCTTATGAGGTGTTTACAGTTATGATAAGAAAAGCATCAGTCTCTGTGGAGTCTGCAGCATCAGGGGCTAATTATTCCTTTGCTCTCATGCATGTAGATTACAATACCTTCCCTGAAACACAGCCTTAGTGGCACGGAGCATATCATGGGAGAAGTACCCCAAAGCTCTTCTACCACAGGGACTGTGACAGCTCAGTAGTAATTACAGAGTGCATGTTGCTGAAAGAGGGCTAAGAAATGGCACATGTGTAGCTTCAAAAGTTTTAAGGCCAATTACAAACATTTCCCTGGACTGACTCAAGCAAGGCCAGATTAATTACGCATTTCGCAAGCCTTTTCTTGGGAGGATCTGCTTCATGGTCACAATGTTAAGTTGACATGAATCTGGATTCTAAGCCTTTGATCAGGGCAAATATGAGGTTTTTAAATTTTTTTATTTTTTATTATTATTATTATTTTTTTTAGGTGTTTTACACCCGTAAATAATCATCCTCAATAACTCTGCAATTGATTTTGTGTGCTAGGTCTACTGGGGTATGTACAGTGAGTTAGCTTTCGTTCTACCACTCTGCATGATATTTTTAGAAGGCACGCATACTCACAGTAGTTATAAACATCACAATATTAATGTTTTGTTGATATTGTTTTGACCCAGGTAATACTGTTTACTACTTAAAGGAGTCAAGTTCCTCACTCCTTCATATCAATCGTATGCAGTCCTAGAGTAGTGTCTTCCATCCTAAATTTACATTGTAAAATTGCCTCCAAGAGAAGCTCAAGGAACCTTATGGTCGACTCAAAGTGAAGAGAGCTTAAAAGTTTGCATACAGGTTAGGTGTAGATACGAGCTTTATCTTGGTAATTTAGACTTAGCTGAGTATGTGGCACTCCTGTACTACAATGGCATTTATGAGGTTTTGCTTGGAAATAAGTAATGACTGGTTAGAATTGGTTGTGTGAAATATTGCATGACGGTTTCAGATAATTAGGTTATTGTGTATGCAACAAACCCAACAATTTACAATTTTCATTTATTATTTGGTCATTATCAAAAACTGCACTACTCCTCATATAAAACACCAGCCACTTTGCATAAATAATACAGAATTATTATGCATTTCATCTGACATTCTTAAAATGGAGCTACCAGGAAGTAAATTCATCCCTAGCTGTTACAGCACATATCCGAGCTGTTCAGAGGGGGACTCTGCAGAAACGTCTTGGTTGCTGTGTTGTGCACTACTAGTGAATGGTTCAGAGTGCTGCAGTCTTTCAGAGACCAGCTGCCTGCTGAATTATGCAGGTGTGTGAGCATGGGAGGGAATCAGCAGGAAGTACAGGGAAACCACTTCTCATTTCAGATGGTATCAAATAGGCATGTTCTGTAGTATTCCGGATGTCTTCTGCTTTTACCTGTTCTCTTCTAAAATACACTGACACATCAAGCTATCATTTCATGTGCCTTCCTTTTGGAAAACCACTGATTTAAAAAAAAAAACCAAACAAACAAAAAACAACAACAACAACAAAACCAACAACACTATTTTAAGGTATGTGGTTACCTGAGCTGTGTCCTGCATGAACCAGATCTGTATGCATGCATGATCTGCATGTGTTTCATTTCTTGACATTACAGCACAATTTGTGACACTTCAAAATAACAAATTAATTACATTTTTTTAAAAAAACATTTGTTTATGGAAACTGTATAACTTAATGTAATGTAAAGTTTGGACATGTTGTAACTCTATAAAAAACAACAACATGAGAGCCCACCCACTTTCATACACACTTGGAATTAGTATTCATTATTAAGGGTTAGGTAGTTAATCTTAAATGTATTTTTCAAGGAGCAAAACGGATGAGGTTTAGACCACCATACTCGCCAACATATTTTTAAAACATCATGTTATGTTATGACACAAGTTCATATTGCAGGGTTTGCATTTGTTCATTATAACTGAGGCCACTTAAATTTCATAACATATCTTTTGTGTGCTTGCACAAAGAATTGTCTCAAGCCGTAAACTGTTAGGTTCAGATAGGGCAGCATCATCTGTGTGGTACAACTCCAGTAAGGGACATGAATCTGGAAACCTCAATGTACCTGAAAGACCCATATTTTCACATCTGCAGAACAAAAAATAACCCTGTGAAAAACAGTGGTAGTGAAATAAATTTAGAAATCAGAAATAGTGACTGATTAATGTGTGCCTGCTGAGGAGGTTAGACAATCCTTAGAGTTGTTAGACAATACTTTAGTAATGCACACTACACACATAGGCTGATACACAAATCTGTCTGTCGAGCATGCACACACACACACACACACACACACACACACACACACACACACACACACACACACACACACACACACACACACACACACATCACTGGAATCAATTTTTAGATCAAGGAAACAGCTCTTTTGCTCTCCTCCTCTGCAGACAACACACTGCTTCAATTTACACTCCCTACACCTAGGCCATTATTTTTTTCTTTTTCATCTTGTACTAATCCAATCCTTGCTACTGATAAAGGCAGTTTACTCCCTGCTTGTGCTTTGAACAGGCAGGACAAGAAGAATGAGAAAAGGAAGAGACAGCCCAAGGGACAAAGTTACATTAGGCATCAAAAAACTTCACAGGAAAATCCTTGTATCCTGCATAGCCTACTAGCCTGTGACTCAAATACTCTGAAGGACGAAATTAAATCCCCTATCTTTTCTTGAGTAAGTTGAAGTAACTTATCTAGATTGCAAAACACAGATAGATAGTAATATAATTGTAGATTAATATGGGATTCAGGAGATAAATTAACTTGACACCAACAGCATCGACAGGCATACCTTTGTCACCAACAAGTCTAGTTCTCCTTGTTAATAATTTGTATGCCTCAAAAACCATTAAAATTCATTCCATACATTTGACCCTGTTTGGATCAATTAAAAAGTCAAATCAGTTCATCTGCTGGTTACAATGATAATTCCATATAAATCCTACAATATGCAACCAACTGATCTTGAGATAATAAGCCAATGAGAATCAGGCGGACTCACAGCCAGTCAGCCTGATGGACAGACTGACATGGAAAACATGGAAAGAAATAACCAGAAATGTGGATACATTGCAGGGGTCAATGTCTTACTTACATCTCCCAAGGTGATGTATCTCATTCTAAAATGATAATCCATTTGCCCTTGTCTTCTCAATAAACTCAGAGTTGATCGATTTCACAGTCACAAAAGTAGCCAAGGAAATAGACTGTGACATGCCTGCTGAACATTGACTTTCTACATTCTTCAACTCACCCTAGTGATGCCCAGCCAAGAGGTATGCAAAGGGGCTGCCAGATGGGCTATTGACTCACTGTCCCTCACTCATCATATTAAATTACTGTCACTTTCAGAACACACTGACTGGCATTTTTGTCTTGTTGATATCAGATAACTGCTCATTGCAAAACCGTTCTTCCTGACTGTTAATTGATTTGTAGCTGCCTGACTGAAAAACAAGATTAGCACCATGTTTCAGAGAATTTCAAGGAAATTTCTTAACACACATCTGAAATGATAGCAGATATCTGTCAGAAATGTTTGATAACAATATATGATTTAAGACAAAAAGCTAACATTATTGGACTGAAATTCCAACCTACATAAAGCATAAATAACAATGGAGATGAACTCATCAAATGGGTGTCTGTTGGGAGCAGAAGTCCACATTTTATCCTGGACATCCAGTATGACCATTTTCTTGCGGAGACCTAAGGAGCTTTGATGTGCTTGTTGAAAAACCTCCCAATATTGCTAGAACTACTGTGGATTAGGCACACTGACAACATACATTTTAAATAAATTGTACCAGACTCACTGTGACATCAAATGAATAGCATAAATCTGTCTACCTCATCTCATCATGCTATTACCAATAAGAATCCTTGAGAGAGATACTACTGAGATACCACTCTCCCACTTTCAGGGTCACAGCCCCTAATGCTGCTATGACCACCACCTTGGACTTCACCTTCCTCATCTGCTCCAGTCGTTTCTTCAGCCCCTGGTACTTGGGTCTTTTGGTACTTGATCTTCTCATGGTCCTTCTCTAATATATGTGTATATATATATATATATATATATATATATATATATATATATATATATATATATATATATATATGTATATGTCTTATTTCATCAGGTACCCTAGCTCTGGCCCTTCTTTGACCGCCACCACACATTCTAACTCCTATCTCTCTATGTTGTTCTTGTCCAGGCATTCCTCGCCCTTGTCCTTGTCCCACTCCATCTCCCTTGTCCTGGTACTCGTCTTCCTCTCCCTCATGTAGGCATTTTTCTTACTTTCTTTTTGCTGCTCTACATTTTTCCTTTCCCACACAAGATCAGCCCACAGAGGTCCTCTTTCACTATATACCATATGGTCACGTGACTGAAAGAACCTCAACATCTGAGTCTGTTTCCTAGATGGGAATCAGCTGTGATTGATCTATTTGCATCAGCTGTTTCTCAGTAGCAATGGAATAAAATACAGGGGATATATATGTGTTTCAATGCACAATATGAACAGCTGTTCACTTTGACTTTAGCCTACAAATTAGGTTTAGAACATGATGTTAACTGTTCTGAAATAAAGTGTGAAAGCATTTGTAAATTTGGCAGTAAAAATCCATTGTTTTGGTCTTGGTTGAGCTTGTGTGTAAAAAAAGTTTTAAATTTGTTTTAAAAAAAAAGTTAAAAAAAAAAAATTTTAAATTTGTGTTAATTGTATGTATTTTGTGTCAAAGCAACAAGAAATGTGTTAATTGTATAGCCTACACAGACAGATGTTGTGCTAACTGTGTTAAGATTTTAGGAACATTTTTAAAAGTATTGAAAAAATTGTCATAGCAATCGTAAAAAAACTGTAATACATTTTCTTGATGGCTACTTTTACTTCACGTTTTAATCAACTGAATTATTTCTACAAGGGCAGTATTTTCACTGAAGTCAGTGTGATTTGCACTCTTTCCACCACTGTTCAGCTGTAATTTAGCTCAAGTTAATCACCACAATATAAAGTAAACAGCAAATGAGTGGTGGTGTTTTTAAATCTACTTTTAAAACAATGTATTACGAGTTTGATAATACCTAAGTGAAACTGCTGTAATATGTGATATTTAAAATGTACATGCAATTAAATATTAGACTAAATGCAAAAAAAGAGGCATTTTTCCTTGTATAGGACTGTTATAAACCAGAGCTGGATATACATAATCAAAGTGTGCATAATGGAGTGTCTGGCGCTCTTTACTACCTACCATCTCACCTTACCATCTCATCTGAAATAATGTGTGTCAGTGGAAATGCAACCTTGTGAAAGTCAATTACATAACATTATACCCTTGCATATAATAAGTCAGCTTGTACAGCTTGTCAGCATCTTACCTTCAGTAACACTGCAAATACATACCACTGTATGTATTTGCAGTGTTACTGAAGGTAAGATGCTGAGACTCCACAGAGACTCCAAGATGCTGGTGGAAGGCCCCCGCCGCTCAAACCCAGGTCTGGCAGGCCTGCATGGCCCATGGAAGATGGGATGCTGACACCACATCAGGTGAGACACCTTCTCCTTCTAACCCTGTCTCATCTTTGTTTCACCAGGTCACTCAGGAAGGAAACCTCATCCATGAGCAGAAGTACCTGGCCCACACGCATCCACTGGGGAGACACCTGGGCCCCCAGAACACTCTGGAAAAACTTTGTGACAAGTTCCTTTGGCCCAGTATGGACACAGATGTCCAAGCCTTCTGCAGACAGTGTCCCCAGTGTCAGCATACTGAGGTCCGGAAGCTGGTTCCAGTACCCTCATTCCACTCCCTATTATCAGCGTCCCCTTCGAGCACATAGATATGGATATGGTAGGGCCGATCCCAAAATCTGCCTGGGGTCATCCGGGTGATCCTGGACTATGCCAACAGATAACCCAAGGTGGTACATCACAAGGGAGCTCGGGCTGCTGTTCGGCCGTGTCGGGATCCCAAAAGCTCTGCTGACGGACCAAGGTATGCCATTTATGTCCAAATTAATGAATTATCTGTGTCGGCTGTTGCAGATGAGGCACCTCAGGACCTCTGTCTACCACCCCCAGACAGAGGGCCTCCTTGAAAGATTTAATCAGATCCTCAAGTGGATGCTGACGTGGGTGGTAGAAAAGGAGGGGTCGGAATTGAGACCTACTCCTTCCCTACATGCTCTTTGCTCTCCAAGAAACCCCTCAGGCCTCCACAGGCTTCACCCATTTCTAACTCCTCTTTGGACAGCGACCACGAGGACTGCTGGATGTGGCCTGGGAAGCATGGGAAGAACAACCCTCCCCATATTGCTCCCTAGTGGACTACGTCCAGGAAATGCAGGAGCGAATCGACAGCGTGACGGCGATCATCAGGGAGCACATGGAGGCTGCTCAACGAGACCAGCAAAGGGCCTACAACTGGCCAGCCCAGCCCAGGTAATTCCAGCCTGGCGACCAAGTGTTCCTCCTGCTCCTAAAAGCCTCCTGTAAATTCCTGGCCCGCTGGCAGGGCCCGTACACAGTCCTGGAGAGAGTACGCCCAGGGAACTACCGCCTGCAACAACCCGGTAAGCGCACAACCACTCAAGTATGTCATATCAACTTGTTGAAGAAATGGGTCCCGCCAGCTTTGGTAGTCTCTGTGTTTGCCACTCCCCAAGTGGCAAGTCGCTCTGACCCTGGAGGCCAAGGCCAAAACCGCCTTCAGTTCTGCCAGCGGCCACTGGCAGTACCGGGTTCTCCCTTTCAGCCTGCATGGAGCTCCTGCAACCTTCCAACACTTGATGGCCATCGTCCTGAAACCACACAGACCATACGTGGTGGCATACATGGATGATGTCATCGTCCACTCCACCACCTGGGCAGATCACTCCATCACCTCAGGGAGGTACTCAGGACACCATGAAAGCACATGGCTATTAGGCGGGGAGGCAGAAGCACACGTGACTGGCAGTTAATGAGTGGAGTGGCTGCTCTTCACCCTCCTGAAGAAAACAGGAGGATATAAAAGTATGCTGAGGTGAGCCATGTCGCCGATGCTAAAACTAATAACACATTTCTCTGTCTCTCAAAGACAAAGAAGACAATGCTCCCTGGCCTCCCCACCCTCTCCACTGTTGTCCCGCTCCCATCGCTCTGGGCATCACCTTCAAGCTGCTGCTACCCACATGCAGCGATCCATACCAGGAAAGACATGCCTTGCTTTTTGCTCTGAGTAGCCACAAATAATAATAACAAAAAATCATCATCATCATAATTCTGTGAAATCAATATAAACATATATGTGCAGGTGTGCAAGAATATAATACAGATATTTAATTTTTCCATATATTTATTTAGAAGTTATGTTTACACTGATGTGCTTATGTTTAATGGAATATTAATACATTTTAATAGAGAAAAATTGAGAACGCATGGCACCTTTATACATGTTGAGCATTTCTGATACATTTTTACAATTACGCAAAATCAGACACAATTTTCCAATTAAATACTAAAGCAGATCATTTAGTGTCAAAAAAGAAATGAGCAGAATTTGAGAGGAAGCATATGTTAGTCTTCACCCTCTCTGGTCAGTAACAGTCACAAGTGTGAAATACTTTGTAATTTGTTCATTTTAAATCAATACGTTTAGTCTAAACACTGTCTGCTCAAATCTGCCTTAAAATGATTCAGTTCAATTAAACTTTATTTGTATAGTGCTTTTCACAAAAGATATGTAGTGACAGTAGCAAGGAAAACTCCCAGAGACAGCACGATTAAGTAACCATGGCAGGACACTGATTCAAATAGTAATCCATCCTCTTCCATGTGACATCGCATAGTGGGATTATAAATCATTGCAGTTATTTAGTTATTCTAGTATCACTGTGCTTAGTAGCATACTGTAAAATATAATTTATGGACACTTTTGTTTTCAATACTTTTTTCACAGGCATTCACATAATGTCTTCTTTAGTAATTAACTGGATATGACCTACTCACAACTCAGTGTTTCAAAACTACCTTAATGTGTTTGTTAGGATAAAATATATATTTTTGTATTGTGTGAATACTAAAAAAATCAAGTACCTTATGTTTGTATATTTGTTATTTGGCTTCAGAATAATGAGGTGGAGGATTTGGATTGAATACATGGATATTGGCTATGCAGGGCCGTTCCCAGAACATACATTTTTAAGGTTTGTTTTTTGTTAGACTGGAAAGTTTTCTTTATGGAAATTGAAAGATGTTTTTAGGTTTTCAGGACCTTCCCCTAATGTTCTCTTAACGTTCCCATAATTTTGTGAATGAGAGTTGAAAACTACTCAAAGTGAATGAGTAAACTTTCATAATCTGTTTGTAAAAACCTTGCTGATGGACCTACTTGGACAATTCTCATCTCAATGGTACAGGAATTAAATTGGTACAGGTAGTAAAAAGTATGTCATCTGTCCTTGTGCTCTGCTCATATCCTGTTCACGTAACTTGGAACTCATATAGACATTTACACACCATGTTTTCCTCATCAGCAGAGGAGAATATTAATGTTTCAGTTTCAATCCATTTAACTGGTTAAAAATAAATCAATAAAAATTGGTGTATATCCACTTTCCCCTCTGTGCGAGCTAGCGTTTGGCAGAATTGAGAACTGTTAGCAATAAGACACAAGTATTTCCATATATTTTCCTGTAAACCCTGTCTGAGTGGTCTTACCTCCGTTCAGTGAAGATAAAATACAACACTTCATTTACTGAAGATGAAAAATTACAACACTTTGGTCTTCTTTAATTGATGTTCAGTTATGTAGTGACAACCTGCTCACTACGTGTATTATTCACTACTGAATTATTCGGGGCTAAAGAAAAATTCTTTGAGACTACAGCCCCAAATGCCCAGGCCAGGTACTCTCTTTTTTGTGGGTGGGTGAGTTGGGTGGGGGCAGGAGTGTTGGGGCACTCATCGGTGCCCCCAAGCTGGTGGCACCCTAGGCGACTGCCTAGTTTGACTATGCCACAGACTATGCCTGTGCCTATGGGTTTTGAATAGATATAGTGTCAGTCAGCTTACTGTAGTTGTAATGGCATCTTTATAAATGTCTACTTAACGATTGACATGGCTGACACGATTTGTATGACGAGGTGAGTATACTATAAAATAAAGCAGAATAAGCCACTTGTTATACACAAACACATGTACATAACACATGCTGTTCACATCCACCACTGTTAAATTAACACCCACAGTCTGTGGTCTCCAGAGACACCCTCCCTGGCTTGTGTTCTTATTATTTAATGTAGACTGCAGATGGTAATTTAAGTGAGTGCAGGTTTCACAGTGAAGAGTCATTAAAAGTGTGTCAATCATGTACAGTAATTAATGTAAGTTACCTGTAGATATATCATTTTTCAAATATATTTGTCTACATAATCTTAATATTGCTGGGATAAAATCATTACGTGTCAGATTGCTAGTGTATTTGTCTAAATAAAATGCTATTATAAATGACTCTTTAATATTTTAATAATAATAATGTCTAAATCTGTTATTAGTGCATTAATTTCATTGTGGCATTTTAGACATTATTTTGGTTATGTCAGCTTTAGTATTAGTTAGCTTGAGTTGCTTGAGCACCAGGAAGCATGACTTTAAATCTTTTCCATGAGATGGCTGACCAAGCGCTGAAGATCTTGAGTACGCATGCGTGTGGTCTCAAGAACCTCCTCATGGTTGGCGCGCTCCTCACTGTTGTAGTCAGACACCACTTTGTTGGTGATGAGGGAGAGGCCAAAGACGCGCAGGCCACAGTGACGTGCCACCACCACCTCGGGTACTGTGCTCATTCCTGCAAACAAGGGAGAAAGGCCACATTTCACCCTGCGTTCACAGAAGTTGCTAATGTCACTCCAGGTTTGTATAGTGTGAGCAAATAATAACTGTCCAGTTTTAAATCATTTACAATTGCCAAACATTTTTCTGGCAAAATGCGTGCAATGCATTTCCTTTCATAAAACCCAGGAAATAATACATCAGAACCAAATCAAGGTTGGAAATGTTGTTGTAAGAGTAGAAAGCTGTGGGGACATCAGACAACTGCTCAAATTAAATCATTCACTTTGTCACTTTTCCACATATTTTGGGTGTTTCATAATAAGTTTATACTTGCAGTATGTTTCAGTAGAATGAAAGACCTGGGCAATGGATTATCCATTGCTAAGTAGTGAACAGAACATTGTGTTTTTCTTCTTTAACTTTACTATATAGGATTGAATTGTCCTAAATTTAAATCTGTGGCAGATCTGTTTCCTGTAGCCAGTAGTGTTGCCTGTATTTTAGGGTGGATAAGTTACACGTAGCAGCAATGCCAGTTTACTTGTATTTTATAGTGCTTAGAGATAAATGTACTTTTAAAGTAATTATTTCAATTAGTATCTGTAGAGATTTTTCTTTAGTGCTCTTGAGTGCTCTTGTAGTTAACTAAAAGGTAGATTGATACATTTACAATATGCTTCAGAAATATTTTCAGATGTTAAAACTATTGGCCTGTTTTGCAGTCCATCTTAGTATATGTACTTATCTGCTGAGAATTAACATGTTAGCATGAGATAACATAACAAGACAGTTGGAATACTACTACAAAACTCTAGTATCAGTTTTTGGTAAAAAAAAAAAGGTTAGTTAATACAACATTCCAGTGGTGAGTCTGTGGGTTTTCCACTCACCTACTGCATCTGCCCCCAGTAACTGAAGCATTTTACACTCAGCAATGGTCTCGTAGGTAGGTCCAGCCAACATACAGTAGACTCCCTGTTGTAGGAAATTAGCACAGCCCTGCTCCTCTGCTATCTGCCTGGCCAGCTGGGCCAAGCCTTTATCATATGCATCTGACATGCAGGGAAAGCGTACGCCAAACCTGCACATACACATAAACCATAACAATAGAAGTTCAGGCAATAGGAGACGGAGTTGTTCAGGTTCTATGCTAGGAAGTTCAAAAGAATTAAAATCCAAGGACCAACAACCAGTCAAGTTTTTCCACTAGCATTGCTATGTATATGCTCAGGTTGTAGTCTGCCTCAATTTTATGTTGCATTGGAAAAAAGAAATCTGTCAGCTGAATCAAATGCAGTTATCCATCCACACACAGAACCATTAGCGTTACTATGCTTTCAGGACATGAGAACAGAATTGCAATTTTCCTAACTGCTGTTGAACCACTCTTATAATGAGATTCAGAACATGTTTTTAATGGCTTGTGCCATTAAAGTAAATGTCTTTGGATCAACACTGATGCAACACAAAAGAATTTGCTATTCACATACACTCTTGCAATAATATCCAATATGGCATAAGAAAAATAAATGCCAAGTTTCTCAATGTGCTGTATGTCTGATTCAGAAATTATTTCTCATGATGAATCATAATTAAAATGGGGCCTCACACTATCAGTTAATAAGCAATCAAAGTGTAGGTTAATCTAAAAATGAGAAGCTGATGAGTTGAATGCATTACATGCTGATGAGCTGAATGCATTACATGCTTCATATTTAAAATTTAGAGCACAATAAAAACCTTATTACAGATAAAAACCAGTAACTCACCTCTCATCATTTGGGCCACACAGAGGATTCTGACCTGCAAATCCAGGAATATTGATGTGGTCCTTGATGATCATAATGTCTCCCAACTTAAAATTGGAGTTTAACCCTCCTGCAGCATTTGTGACAATCAAAGTCTCAACTCCAAGAAGAAAGAAGACACGTACTGGGTATGTGACCTGTGTGGGAAGAAATAGGATGTATTTTCTGCTGACTAAACAAAGCAAAAATATAGATCCAGATAATCTGTCTTTAATCCCTAAAGAAATGATCACATCTATGAGTCCTATTTATTTATTTGTTTATTTAACATTTATTTACTATTTTTAAAAATTGTTAAACAGGCTGAACATACACACAGCTTCAGCACACTTGACTGAATGTTTACTGTTCGATCTTACAGACTTTTGATGTAAAAGCTTGAAATCCTAAGAATTCTTTAAAAATTATTTCAAATCATAAAAACATAAATAGTGTCATAGTTATTCTGTTATATTACATAATAGCATATTCTATGTAAACTATAGTTTGTGTTTTATAATCTAAGGAATTGCACAAATTAGTCAAATGTTTTATCCCTCTGCTCGAGAAGAACAGAGAAAGAGTATATAAAATATAACTTCCCTCCCATTCCATTATCTTGTTTAAAGATGCAGTCATAAACAATCATATCCTGAATAACAAGTAAGGTCATTGAACTGTAGTTTCACTTCACACAGTGTCTGAAATGAAGAGTAAACCCTTGCATTCTTTGTTTCTTTGCCAGTTTTCTAAAACCACTTTGCAAATCTTTCAAGTTTAATCACAGCTCCATATCATAGTTCAAGAGTGTGAAAAGGTGTTAAAAGGTTCACCTGGTTTTAAAAGAGCAACATTACTGAACTGAAGTGTTATATTGAAAGCTTGATCTAGGTTAACCTAAACGGGCAGTAGTTAAATAAAATATAACTTTTGTGTCAGTTTAGAGGTACATGGTTTATAAAGATTATTGTCCATGTTTAGCTCCTGCATCAATGTGTATTACTTACTGTTAGAGGACAAGCGAGAGGCTCACTTCAGAGACTTAAATTTGTGACCGTAAGGAAGCTTCTTTTAGCTGCATTCCACATTTGATGACACCTCTCGCATTATATCATAGAAAATGCTTGCTGTTACAAGTTACTGTTTATCACATGCTATTTTATTGCTGCGACTTTCACCTTGCAATTTTATGAATGAGCAAACACCTGTATGTGATTAATGATGCTCTTTTTTCTATGCTGTGTGTCTCACTTTGATATGAGAGGAACACAAGAATGGCCCTCACATCGAACAGGGTGTCATTGTGGTACAAAAACACAGGACTAGGACAAACAGGCACTCTAGTACAGCCCACCAGTACTCCAGCCAGCCCAGCCATGCCACACCATCACACTCACCCAGAATGAACTGGAATCATTCATCGAGCTCTTTGTGAGTGTTGCAGTAGTGTGGGCATGGCCCAAGTCTCAGTGGACCAATTGTCTTTCTCTGCTATCGGGTGAAAACCAGCTGGCTGGCTACCAGTAGATAATTAGCTGGACCACCAGGAATTGAGTATCGCAATCATCCAGCGGGTCAGCCAAATCCTTTGTATTTGCCCAACAGCTTCGGAGTGTCTGGTGGCAGCTGAGTGAGGGGCATGACAACAAAGACATTGTGGACCCGGTGAAGCTGGATTTATAGATCCCTGCTTTTTTAAAATAAGAATGATTCTCACCATGGCAGTGTCATAGCCCTCGTAGAAGTGAAAGCGGCCTTGCATGCAAACACATTGCTTTCCTTTCAGCTCCCCAAACACCAGGTGACCTGCATGTCCTGCTACTGCATAGTGAGTAAGAGAGAGAGACACACACACATAGCAAGAGAGAGAGAGAGAGAGAGAGAGAGAGAGAGAGAGAGAGAGAGAGAGAGAGAGAGAGAGAGAGTATTATTTTACTTTGAAAATGTAAACAGTTAATAAAGACAGACAATACTGAAAATGTCAAGGAGCTGCTCTTGACTTGTCATAACTCTGGTTCTTTAATGTAGCAGAGCAACTATAATGATATATCATGCCCATGCACACATTTTTTTTTGAAAACTTCAAAAAAAAAGTGTGTGTGTGTGTGTATATACAGTATCTCACAAAAGTGAGTACACCCCTCACATTTTTGTAAATATTTGATTATATCTTTTAATGTGACAACACTGAAGAAATGACACTTTACTACAATGTAAAGTAGTGAGTGTACAGCTTGTATAACAGTGTAAATTTGGTGTCCCCTCAAAATAACTCAACACACAGCCATTGATGTGTAAACCGCTGGCAACAAAAGTGAGTACACCCCTAAGAGAAAATGTCCAAATTGGGCCCAAAGTGTCAATATTTTGTGTGGCCACCATTATTTTCCAGCACTGCCTTAACCCTCTTGGGCATGAAGTTCACCAGAGCTTCACAGGTTGCCACTGGAGTCCTCTTCCACTCCTCCATGACGACATCACAGAGTTGGTGGATGTTAGAGACCTTGTGCTCTTCCACCTTCCATTTGAGGATGCCCCACAGATGCTCGATAGGGTTTAGTCAATCACCTTCACCCTCAGCTTCTTTAGCAAGGCAGTGGTTGTCTTGGAGGTGTGTTTAGGGTCGTTATCATTCTGGAATACTGGCCTGCGGCCAAGTCGCCGAAGGGAGGGGATCTGCTTCATTATGTCACAGTACATGTTGACATTCATGGTTCCCTCAATGAACTGTAGCTCCCCAGTGCCGGCAGCACTCATGCAGCCCCAGACCATGACACTCCCATGCTTGACTGTAGGCAAGACACACTTGTCTTTGTACTCCTCACCTAGTTGCCGCCAAACACTCTTGACACCATCTGAACCAAATAAGATTATCTTGGTCTCATAATCCATGGCCTTAGTCTACTTGTCTTCAGCAAACTGTATGCCAGCTTTCTTGTGCATCATCTTTAGAAGAGGCTTCCTTCTGGGATGACAGCCATGCAGATCAATTTGGTGCAGTGTGCGGCGTATGGTCTGAGCACTGACAGGCTGACCCCCCACCCCTTCAACCTCTGCAGCAATGCTGGCAGCACTCATACGGCTATTCATTGAGTTAACCATGAATGCCAACATGTACTGTGAAATACTGAAGCAGAGCATGACAGTAAATTTACACTGTTACACAAGCTGTACACTCAGTACTTTATGTTGTAGCAAAGTGTCATTGACTACATTTACATGGACAGCATTAATCTAATTATTAACCTTACTCTGATTAAGATAATAATGTGATCAAGGTGTTTACATGAGTCACTTTTAGAATACTCCTGTCATGTTCCCGTTTTACATGTTATAGAACATAATTAGATTAACAGCCCGCGTCATTACGTCACCGCGCCACGCCGTACAACGTCCCTCCAGAATTTCACGTATCTATATACAGTTTGTCTTCGTTATGGTACCATATACAGTTTTGGGTGTTTTTATTCAAATTTTTTATGGACGCTTTAAGTGCAGTTAATTATTTGTCGTGCTATACGTGCAAATAGACAACTGCTTGAAGCCATGGGCTGTGTCCCAAATCGCGTAATTACTGTCTATATAGTAGCTGAGATACATGTATTTTTCCCCACTACAGGCCTATAGTAGGCAAGTATGTGATTTGGGACGTGGTCAAACTCTCTTGTTCGCCATAAAACGTAAAACTGCCATGTGTGATCGTGTCCTGTCGCAAAATGCGGTGAAAACTCTCACACGACGTTAATAATGTGATTAAGGTGTTTACATGTCACTACTACACGTCCATAATGCGACTAAAACAGGAGTACTCCACCTGTATTAATTAGATTATTGCTTCGGTAGTTTCTTAATCAAAGTATGGTCTTAATCAGATTAAGAGTGGATTATTGTTGTCCATGTAAACGCAGCTATTTCTTCAGTGTTGTCACATGAAAAGATATAATCAAATATTTACAAAAATGTGAGGGGTGTGCTCACTTTTGTGAGATACTATAAATATATAGTATGTGATTGTGGTTGGGAATCACATAAGCTCATGAAATAAGCGTACCTGTACTGTGTGGGAAATGTGGGATGTCCTTATAAGGAAACACAATCCTGTTGTTCAGCAGGTCTGACAAGCCACCAAGACCTGATCCACAGATAATAGCTACTGTTGGCCGGATATTTGTGTGAGTCAGCAGCCAGTCTGCTGTCTCTTTGTATGCCTCATATTTGTACCTACAGCCAGAGAAAATCATTGTTTCTGTTATTAATCTCAGTCTTGAGATTTATTCTCAGTAAAGTTTTCACAGTCTAGGCCTTTGTGTAAATTGGTGTAATTACTGTGCCTTGCATGCAAACACACTGCTTTCCTTTCAGCTCACCGAACACCATCAGGCCACACATCATGAGGACTGAGGCTGTCTAATGCACACATGATGACTATTAAGGCCAAACATTTCCCACAGGAATTTAAATGCAAGTATAAAACTTGTAAGGTTTCATCTGTGGTTGACTGACTAGTAGATAAGAAGCACAAAACATATCCGTCAGTAACATCTGCTTTGGGCCACCTTTCCTACCTCCATTTACACACACCAACATGAACTCTATAATGAAATGAACTGTCATCTGCAGTAACTCCCATCAAGTTCCCTTGGCAGTTTCAAATAGATGAAGAATACTCTGAGATATAATCCAGAAAACCACAGTGTTTATAGATAAAGAGACTGGTGCACAAAATTAACACAATTTGTTCTACACATATAGAAATATTTAACCTTGTTCAAATCTGTTCTATGTAGACACAGTTAGGGACACTAGATAAGTCATTTATTCATGCCTCATAAGATAGTCTCCCTTAAACAATAACTATGTTATTGTAGCTAAGTGTTGTTCTTTCTAGGTAACAGATTGAAGACATCCTGTTTATAAGTTGTCACAGCTAACAGAACACTATAAATATGTGCTCCAACTAGGACACACACACACACACAAACACACACACACACACAATCGTGTAGCGATTTTTGTTATGATAATCCATTACCTACTACAGAAGTATCAATACATTACATTCTTATTATTGAATAGTAATACATTATAAAATGACATTGATAGCTTGAAATAAGTTTTCAAGTAATAAGTAGTAAGCTAAGTGTATCACTGGTATGCGTGTAATGAATGTAATTCACATTTTTTAAAAAGTGCTCAAAAGACAATAATTTTTGTTTCGTTCTCAAAAACGAGCAAATTCCCATGTTATTTAGTAACCATAAAATGTCAGTGATCATAAATGTTTATCTCTGGCTGAAGTTTTATAGGCCAAATTTAAATTTAAACTAGAACTGACAGGACTGTACAACTTTAACCTCCGTCAGGTTCAAGCGTTCAGATAAAATGACTTTTGTGTAGCATGTTTCTATGCGCGTTACGTGACGTGGAGTTCACGTACTGGGGGAAAGGGTACTGTACGCGGCGCTGTCCGTGGTCCTGCAATACACACGCACACACACACACACACACACACATGCACACACACACGAGCCCCCCCCCCCACACACACACGCACGCACACACACATGCACACACACACACGCACACACACACACACACACACGCAGACGCACACACGCACACACACAAGTGGGATTAGGACTTTGCATAAGGCTCCATAATTCTGTGCTTGTCACTATGGGACTCTGGAAAGCTCAGAGAGAATGCACAATGGGGTGCCTCATTAGCGGACGGTGCAGTTTTCAAAAGGCCGAATGCTTTTGAAATGCTTTGGCAAACAATCTACTCTGAATCTGTAATTTAGTCAGTGCATATTCTGGCCCTTTAAGAGTAGAAAACTCTCTCATATACTGCGAAAGAAAGGCAAACGTTAAGGAAATACAGAAACGCCCATGAGATGCCTGTGGTCGACAGGCATAATAAAAATATTACATGCGCTTCATGATTATAGGAGGTATTGTTATAGAAATAGCACATAAAATAAAATAAATCTTCATCAGAGACGGGAAATATTGAATCATATGAATGCCTGCCGCTGCACTGCGAGCGTTACGTGGTGATCTGGATTAATAGGCTAGCAATAATGTGACCTTTTATTTTATTGATTTTTTATAGCATCAGCAGGTGAATTATGACTGGTATCTATAGTTTATTTGATTCACCAAACAGTCTTACCTGCACTGGCTGGATGCGGACATGTCCGGAGCGGCTGTGGTGCGGAATCACCGAAACGTTTAGAGAGAGGAAGGACTTCACAATTTCGGTTACGGGGTGGATTAAATGTAACCAAGCGACGGGTCACACATACCAAACTCCCGAGGGATGGCGTGATAGAGGTGGAGTCGCAGAGAACGGCGGCTTCTTTAAAAAAAAAGTGGGTCGCAGTGTTAATCTAGTTTACTAACAGACTGACCCGGAGGCAGGGCGCAATGAGAACTGGGAAACAGACAGGGAGAGTTTATCAGGGCTCGCAAGTGAATAAACTGTTTTCCGGTTACCTCAGTGTTTTATAATGCTATTGATTGCTGGCTACTATAGCTGGCTAAATGTACTATCGTCCGACTGTTGGACACTAATAATAATCCGGTATGATGGGGAACAGGAACTGTTCCGGTATGATGAGAAACAAGATGTGTTCCGGTATGATGAGGAACAGGTGACCGCCTCTGTATAAAGTGAAAGTCATTGTTTTCAATAATGTGTACGCATTTCCCACGAAACGAGTTGTTATTCAAAACAGCTGCATGATTATTGTGTTGCATTTCAGGTAGAAATGACATTTTTGGATACATTAAATCTATGTCTTCTCATACACTATAGAAGCCTTATAATTAAAAAAAAAAAAAAAAACGCAACAGAAAATGTTTATTGCGCTATTTTTGTCCACTCGCGATCACTGCATTATCTATAAATTAGCTACTTTAAATGATACCTGTAAGCTCCGCCCACTTGGCACAATCATGCAATGTCTTACATCGCTGAAAAGCTTGTTATCTGAAATATGTGAATTAATGTATCATTATGATATACATGTTTTTCATTATAAAGCTTTCAAAGTCCACTAACTGGAATGGAAAAACATTATATCACATTCATCACTCATCTTCAGTAGCCGCTTTATCCGGCTCACTATGGATCATATCATGGAACCTATTCCAATGGTCGTAAGGTGGGAGAATTCACCTCAGATAGGACAACAGCAAATCCCAGTACATCATGCATGCACACACTCATTCACACTTAGGGGCAATAAAGCGTTTAATTTACTAGATACCTGTATTCATTCCCAAAATAATCAAACATTGTATTTTCTTGATTAACCAGAAAAAAAAAAAAAAAAAAAAAAAAAAAAAATATATATATATATATATATATATATATATATATATATACACAAACTTTTCAGTTTGCCCTCAGTTTGAACAATGAATATTAACAAAAAGCTTAAGTTTTACATGGAAAATGTCACATCTGAATAGTAAACACTTCTACTCACAACCCTAGAATGGCACCATATAATAGTACTATCAAAAATAACTACAGATGTTTACCAAAAACAGTCTACTGGCTGCATATTGTTACATTGCCTTTAAATAATAGGCCATATACTAATTATTTTTGTTCAAACTCAATTGTATAGTTTAGTGTAATTTACATTAATGCCTGGACCAAAACATCATTTAACAAACTGGTCCCAGGAACATGACAGTGAGTTCAGTGTACTTCAGAGGCATTCCTAGTCACTAGATCTGAATAGAGCACCTTTGGGATGTGCTAGAACAACATATTCACATAAATGTGTAGCTGACAAATCTGCAGCAATTATGTGATGCAATCATGTCAACATAGACCAGAATCTCAAAGGAGTGTTTCCAACACCTTGTGGAATCCTTGCCACAAAGGATTAAAGCTGTTCTGAGAGAAACAGGGGTATTAAAGTATTAGTATTAGTATGTTCTTCCTAAAACATACTAATGTGGCTGGTGAGTTTAAATCTCAACTTATATAGAATATCCACCCTGTTATGTACATGTCCATCCAGTTAGGACTTTGTAAAATATAAAAAATAAAAATATATATTTATATAAAAAATAATACTACAAAATTTTTTTTAAAAAAAGGTATTAATTATCAGAAAATCTAAAGCAATATTAGGAGGTGCAATTAGAATTCCATAAATGAACTCCCCTCTGACCCTCTCTCACTTGTCATCACATGAAAGTGTTGTGCCAGCAAAGCGTTGGTCTGCATCCAGGGTTTTCTCTAACTCCTGGCACAGAGCTGACTTTTTTTGGGCTTCTCCGTGCTGGTGGTTTAACAACCCACACTGGCCTCCGATGAACAACACTATCTTCTTCATCATGCCCACAGTCGCTGTCTCCCACAGTTCTCTTTTCCAAGTCTGTCTGCAGGACCTTAGACCTGGACTCCAGCAACTGCAAAACATACAGTAACAGTAACTTAACCACTGACAACCACTGAAAAGGCTGATAGCATTTTGAAAAGTAAAACGCTAAATCAGAGACATCAGTCGAATTCCTAAAATTACTCTTCTCTTTTTTTTTTTTACCTTGGTTTATTTGCCACAGCTTTAACAGAGTCTGTGATTGCTAAAATGTTTTTCTTATTATTTTAAAGATGATGACTACGATGAGCTCATGTTTTTCCTGGTGTCCAGTGAAACAGAGAGACAGTGATTATGACCATGAGTGAGACTTTATCGAGGAGCAGCACCTTGAACATTTGGGATTAACAGCAGATGAAAACAAGGATGCAGAGCAGACAACTGGAAATCGCTCTGGGCAGTACTTGTGAAGCTCCTATAGCTTAGAGTATGGACCTGTCTATTAATTTTGGTGCTATTCTTTTGAGAGATTCAATAAAATGTTAGGGTAGTATCATAACAACACCAGAAACATTGAAGTTCAAGTAATGAGGCATTTTCAGCAGAACCAGCAGCTTTATATTCCAATGGCTTGTGATTATAGTGCTGAATTTGTCAACATCTTGGCAAGCAAAGATGTGGGATCCTTGTCACATAACGGTACTACTGACATGATGAATATAAAATATTATGTCTAGATCTCATCTTTTGGACAATTTAAACATAATTGAGCCATTGCTCCATTCCAGGACACTGTGCTAGGTGTATCTGAAAGAGATATACTGTTGTCAATGTGCTATAAAATATATCCTAACTGTTTTCTCACCCAAGTGGGCTATTTGGCCAGGATGTGCACTAAAGTAAGGCATCTTGGAGTAACTTTTTCTGTTAGTAGTTGCAGGGCTGAAAGGTCTGCCTGTGTTTCTGCTGAGTGGGGTTTTAGTGAGTCCAGCTTTGAGGAACCAGTCCTAGATCCAAATGCATCCTGGGACCATGAAAAAGCTTCTTGTAACAAATTTTAAATCTCAGGCCTGTACTTTTGGTTGCACTCTCATCCAATCAGACATTTCTTTGGGAGGCCTTAGGAGGTATTGTATTTAAGTGGCACACACACACACACACACACACACACACACACACACACACACACACACACACACACACACACACAGACTCTGCAGCAGTGTTCCTACCTGTGGAACATATTGCATGCAGATCTGTACTTAGTACCTCTTAGAACCTGTGCCATTAAGTCAGACAAAAGAGAAGATATCAGTAATAATACCACTTTGCACAATGGTTGAGATTAAGGAGTATTTTATTCTTGTATATAGTTTTCATATTGACTGTTTGCTATGCACCCATAAAAAACACTTAGTGTTAAGAAATCTTTTATTTTGATTGTTTTTTAATTTAATTATTATTATTATTTTTTCTCCAAATTTGGTTTACTATTGTAACTATTTTTAATTGGACACTTGTTTGCATTCAGTTTCTTTAGTGCCTGTACTGTAAAAGAACCAAACTCCTTAAATAAACTTTTTTTTAAAATATATATCCTGCAATGCTGTTTGGTTGATATTTCTTGATTTGCTAGGTAACTGAATTGAACGATAGTAATTGTATTGAACTTTAGTCATTATGATAGCATATGATAGTGTAGGTGTTCAGAATAATGTGGTAAGATAAATCTCCATATTGTAGAAAAATAATTCAAATCAAAATTATTTTGTGAAATCATTTTTAAAAAATAGCTAGTTAAATATGCAGTTATTATATATTACCACTGTTATTTAATTTTTATATTAGGTTGTTTAATTTAGTCTGTATTTTTTTTGCAGCAGTGTAGTTTGCTGTGACCTACAATACAGCCAGTTTTTTCCCCCCTCCCTGTGCTCCAAGACCACAGCAGACACCTAACGCCTTTCTCTTAGAATTGCCAGGTATGAATGGTCCTGACACAGCAGGACAGCCAGCAGTCCTCACAACGAGCTGAATTTCAACTATAATATTCAGTTCACTTCACGGATTCCTGAACATGTCAGCTGACTTGAGCTACATGGTTGTTTGTTTGTTTACTGTTTTGCATAACCTGGGTTTGTTTTTATCCTCATACATCTGACAAACTTAAAGTTAAGTGGGAGTTTATTTTCATATCCTTCCAAATTTGACATTTTTCATGTAGTGTAGACAGATATAACAGGGGGGACAGTAACTTGAAGGGCATGTGAAAAACCCTTATAAACATTGATCAAATGAATCCCAATAAGAAAAAAAACTCTATAGTTTAGAGAGAACTTAAGCAAAACTTTTAAACAATTTTAAAAGATTGAAACTTTTTTATGATTATACCTCATATATCACAAAAACAGAATGCACCACCCTAGCGACATAGAAAAACCTCTAGTGTCTGATGAATAAAAACAGTGTAAAATTCATAAAATAATTTATTGGGGTAGACTGCATAATGTTTGACATTTGAAACGTGTTACTTATTTTACTAAGACTTTTAGAAATTATATTGTTTAAGATATTACATATTAAATACCATGATCTGTACTGGGGATGCAAAAATCACTGAACTGTAAAACTGACTACTTAAATGTAGCAGTGTATGTGTAATATAAATAAAAGTACATGTGAACAAAGGGCAGTCTTGAGTAAATTAGCAGCTACAGTCTAGTCAAGTCAAGTCAAGTCAAGTGGGTTTTTATTGTCATTCCTCTATAAAACTTGTATACATTGGAAAGAAATGCTGTTTCTCCAGGACCATAATCTCAAGACTACATAACGTGCAAATACACAAGAGTGTGAGGCGAGTGCAGGACAAACAATACAAAGATCAGAACAATAAATACACGGGATAATAAATACACAGAACATGGGCTGTAAGCTGCAAATTATTTGGTAGTGTAGCATCAATAAGTATATCTGTAGAAGCAATAAGTGTAGCATTCCATAAAGTGTCTGTTGCAGCTTTGTAAAGTGTGGTGTGCATGTGGTGTTGAGTCCTACTCAGTTAGGTGTTTGACTAGCCCAGATAAGTGTTGAGAGGCAGCAGGGCGCTGAGTTATCTGATTGTCTCAGGGAAGAAACTATTGCAGAGTCTGCTGGTGATGGCATGGATGCTCCTGTACCTTCTGCCAGATGGCAGGAGACATGAAGAGTCCATGGGATGAGTTAGAGGGGTCATCCGTAATGCTGGTGCATTGGTCTAGAACCATGGTTTTCAAAGAGGGTTTATGGGACCGGCATGGGCCTACAGTATGAGGCATACTGTAGACAAGCGGTCCTTGATTTTTTTTAAAATTTATTTTATTACTCACACCCCACTGTTTTTAATGTTATATTTATTATTAAATTCTTTTACTGGACAAATGAACTTAAGTGGGTTTATTCCAAATCTCAGCAACTCAAAAGGTCTATAATGTCAACTGAATCTAATGACAATTTGAATAAAATGTGTCAATGATAAATGCCCAATATAGGCCTATCATTCTACACATGCTAAATATTGCACATTTACAATATTTACACAATATTACACATTTAGGCTACAATAGGCCTACACGTTTTAGTAGAAAGCCTAATATTTTAAAAAGTTATCGGTTTAAACAATCCATTTAAATAGAATATGTTAATAAAAAGAAGTCTATGCTGAGGCAGTCCATGGATTTTTTAAAAACCCTGGACTAGATTTTGCATATACAAAATTATTAAGCGTCTATAACTCTTTGGAAATTACCCTATGATATGAACAGGAACATATATATTTTTATGATACAAACGGGACGTTTTGAGGAAATGTTTGAGAATTTACAGCAGCGCATTGCACGCGCGCGCAAGACCCCCACCCCTTCCTCTCACTAAGTGTGTCGTGTTGCTCTGTTGCTAAGACAGGGACGCGGTTTTGCACGCGCCTCGCCCTTTGTCACAAGTTAACCTATTGTCCAATCGCTGCAGGCCGCTGTAAGCTTCAGCAAATCAGATCGCAAGTTGTTGGAACGCGGACGGACTTGCTGTCATGGCAACCACCAAGCTTTGAGTGCTGTGAGAAATGTGTACATGTTGAATACGGGTTTCCTCGTAAGTACCTTCTAAAATATGCATATTCTTTCTTTCTTTTTTCTTTCTTTCTTTCTTTCTTTCTTTCTTTCTTTCTTTCAATAAAAATAATCGTGTAACTTTTCGTTTGGGAAATATACACATTATTAACAACCTAGTAAGGTGCTGACAGAAATGGGTAAAGAGTAAGTGGCTAAATTTATCATAGCTATCAAGTTTGTTATTCTTTACTCTCTAATGTCTCTATTTGTGTTCTTAGTATTTCTAGTTAACTATCTGTCTGCATCGCCAACAACAGGTCAAGAACAGGTGTTTTCATGATGCTGACCTCTAAAATCCAAGTTTCCCACTCAGCTTTGCAAAGCTTGCCTCTGAAGATGCCAGAAGGAGTCAAGACTAAAGTAGCACCGAGAAATCCTCAGCTGGTTAAGCGGGAGGACAAAACCCGAAAGGTGAGTAAGTAACTATGTGGGTATCTCCAGTGACATCAGCTAAATAATGCCACCCATACAACTGATCTTAACACTTACCGAATAAAATCAGTTGACTCTTTTAGGTTATTTATTTTATTTTATTAATTAAAGAGGTTTGGTCATAAAGACATACATTTGCACCCTCACACATACACACATTGCAGTTGATCACACTTTATTTTCTTTTGCGTTTAAGATTAATGTATAGCTTTGATTATTTTCTGTTGCCTTTGAGATATTGAAAGTTGGAACACAAGCATAGAAATGCACAAGTGTTTAGAAACACTTGGAGACAAGAAACAGGGGTTCAAGCCCCAGCACTGCCAAGCTGCCACTGCTGGGCTCTTGAGCAAGGCTCTTAACCCTCTCTGCTCCAGGGGTGCCATAATATTATATTATACAAATGCCTCAGCTGACAGAAGATTTAGTGCTCACTTACTATAAAATATTTAATATTATATTATATTATATTATATTATATTATATTATATTATATATAATACAATATTACATATTTTTATTGGCACAATGAGTCAGAAATAATTTCCACTTCTTATATTCTCTCTTTACCCTCATTGTTTATTTTATGCTCCCAGCTGTCTGTAGAGCTGAACCTTTTTGGTCTTTTGTGGGCATCATTACATGCAAATGAGCTGATTTGCATGTTATAGGTGATTAACATATGTGCCCGAGTACAAAGAAAATCAGCCTTTCTGAAACCTTTGTAAATCTGGTGGAAAAGTTTTGGTTTAGCTTGGCACACACAAACCTTTACACACAACTTTACTAAAATATTGATAAATGAGGCCCAATGTTGGGAACACATACTGTATAACTAACTGTTTTGAACATTTTTCCATTTTATTATTCATTCATGTCTGAATTAACAATGTTTAATTGTTGCAGCAAATATTTCAGTTCTAGTGTTGCAGACTAATATGTACTGTACACTATGCAGAAATCCAACAATGTACCCTGCATGTGCCTTGAATACCTGGAATATATTAACATTACACCGTATTATTGACTAATGTGATTGCACAGCTAATGTTTGGCGTGATGCACTTATAGTAGGTACTGTTTGAAATAATACCAGCATGAATTAATGTATTCAATGGAACTCATTGTGGCTTATGTCATTATAGCTGTCTCCATCTGTATATGCACATGAAATGTCTCAGACCACAGAGGAGAGATTAACGAACACATATAAGATGTACCCAGCTTGCATTCTGGAACTTTCAGACATGAGTGAGACCACACACCACAAGGTAAAGCACTAGTGAAACCTGACTAGTAAACTAACTGTTTTAACAATTCTAATGTTTCCTGTTGTGAGACTTGATTGTAAATGTACCTTAAAAATGGACAGAATGCTTTACGCTATACTTTGATGTTTTGAATGGGATACTGACTGGGTGTAATATTTATGCAGGACTAATGTCTGCAGGTTACATGCATGCATCGTAGCATTGAGTACCACTCTTTCTTTCTAGTCCTTTTTTCCCTTCACTTGGTATGTAATTGATGTCAAATAAGTCATATAAAGCGGAAGGGTATGGGGAAATGGAGGTCTTGAAAAATGACCTTTTGTTATTCACATTTCAGTGCTGAGGGGATTTCTGTTTTGTTCCCAGTTTTCTGCTGTAGATGTGGATCAGCCTTTTTTCCAGCCTTACCTGTCTGAGATTGTGTTCCAGAACTACCTGCCCTCTGAGATGTACGAAGTGCCGCTGGTGTTACGCTATAATGATAAGGTAACATTAGCAAGGGCTCAGCTCTCTATGCGTCTGCATATACATATATTGTACACTATTGTGTGTATGCCTAGTGTGTCCACTACAATAAACACTATTAATATATCTTTTTTAAAAGGGTTTAACATGTACAACATAGCATGCATTTAAAGTGCCAGGAATTTAGAATTAATAATTTCTTCTAAAACCTAGGGAAAGAGTTATTAGCAGGTGAGATGTATTGTTCTACTGAAAGCCACTATCCCAGCTAAAAATACAATGTATATTGATTTGCACATATACATGTATATCCCCAATTCCAAAAAAAGTTGGGACAGTAGGGAAAATGCTAATAAAAACAAAGAGGAGTAATTTGTAAATGTACTTTGACTTGTATTTAAACAAAAAACATATAAAGACAAGGTATTTGATGTTTTACCTAATGAACTGCATAGTTTTTTGAATATAAACACTTATTTTTAAATTGATGCATGCAACACATTAAAAAAAATGGGACAGAGGCAATTTAGGCAATAGCATTGTGACAAGTTGAAATAAGAAGGTGATGTGAAACAGGTGAGGTAATCATCTAGCCATAGTATATAAGGAGCCTCCAAATAAGGCCTAGTCCTTCAAGAGGTTCGCCAGTCTGCCAACAGATGCATCGGCAAATAATCCAACACTTTGAGAACAACATTCCCCAAAGACAAATCGGTAGGATTTTGGGCATTTCACCTTCTACAGTGCACAATATAATTAAAATATTCAAGGAATCCAGTCAAATCTTGGTGCGTAAAGGGCAAGGCCGAAAACCACTTCTGAATGCTCTTGATCTCCGATCCCTCAGACGCCACTGTCTTAAAATCCGTCATGAGTCTTTAATGGATATCCTGACATGGGCTCGGGAATACTTTGGTAAAACTTTGTTAATCAACACCATACGCCACTGCATCCACAGATGGATGCAGATTAAGATTAAGGCAAAGGCTATGCAAAGCAGAAGCCATACATCAACACTGTACAGAAGCACCACCGACTTATCTGGGCTCAGTCTCATCTGAGATGGACAATAGCACAGTGGAATCGTGTTTTGTGGTCCGACGAGTCAACATTTCAAATAGTTTTTGGACAAAACAGCCGTCGTGTTCTCCGGGCCAAAGAGGAAATTGATCATCCAAGCTGTTCTCAGCTTCAGGTCCAAAAGCCAGCCTCTGTTATGGTATGGGGATGTGTCACTGTCCATGGCCTGGGTAACGTGCACATCTGTGAGGGCACTATTAATGCAGAAAGATATGTACACATTTTGGAGCAACATATGCTGCCATCCAGAGCAGCACAATGCCAAACGACATTCTGCAAGGATTATAAGCGCATGGTTGCGTAAGCAGAGAGTGCGGGTGCTAGCATGACCTGCCTGCAGTCCTGACCTGTCTCCGATAGAGAATGTGTGGTGCATTATGAAGTGCAAAATAAGGCAATGAAGGCCCTGTACAGTTGAAGAAATGCATAATGGATGAATGGGGGAAGATTCCAGTTGCTAAACTTACCTTACACAACTTGTGTCTTCAATGACCAAACACTTAACAAGTGTTATTAAAAGTGTTGGCTCAAATTTAGCCTATTACCCAAAAACATTTAAAATTCAACTTAGAAGCCAATACTCACATCTACCTCTGAGCCCAGTTGGAGATAGAAAAAATACACCAGCCGTGAGTGAGAAGAAGCAAGGGTCCAGCTTTATTGTTCCATTCCACCACACAAGATCCACACCGATGAGAATTCTCAGAAGTGATCCCAATACCCTGAGCTTAAGCTCCAGTATTTATACTGTATTTACACACTAAATAACCCATATGTTTCAAGAAGACTATGATCTCACTACCAATAGGGTTAAAAAAGAGCTCATTTACCTTACTCTTATGTTCCAGAAAAGGGCTATTTCACTTACACATAGAATTGAAACCAGGGGTTTTAATTTACACATAAAATCAGAACCCAGGCATTTCTAATAACCCAGAAAATAAAAACCCAGAGTTTCTAGTTACTCAGAGGATCAGAAACCAGAATTTTCAGTTACCTAGGGCATCAGAAACCAGAATTTTCAGTTACCTTAGGGCCTCAGAAACCAGCATTTTCATTTACCTTAGGGCCTCAGAAACCAGCATTTTCATTTACCCAGAGAGTAGACCGTGGACAAGACTAAACAACCTAGAGGGATCTTGGTCTTATCGTTATCTCGAGGGGGGGCAGTTTGACCCAGCCACCCTTATAACTGGCTCTCTTCATGGTTCTCTTAAAATTAAGGCCTTCTTTGCGAGACGAGAATCTTCACCATCTGAATCATGAGTAAGTTATATTTTCCTGTATTTCTAGTTTTTATTTTCATATTTGCACTATATTTCTTATTTTATATATATTTATACTACTTGAAAAGCGGTTTACTGTACTTCCAACTTCTTAATATCATTACAGTTCTACTGTCCTGCATATCCTACTATTCTGTTTTTTATAGAGTTTCTCTATTACTATAAGATATTATTAAAGTTATTCATGTGTGTGTATGAGAAAGAGAGTGTGTGTGTGTATGTTGTGTCTACTTGCCCAGCCCGCCCTTGACTGTACGAGCGTGTGTGTGTGTGTGTGTGTGTGTGTGTGTGTGTGTGTGTATTAGCCCTCCTCAGCTCAGCTCGTATACCTCTTTTTGACTTTTTTGACTATTACTGCTCTTAAAGATCTTTAAAGTGTAATTCCAATTTGTCAATGTCCGCCTAATCCCGCTTCTATGTGTCTAGGTGCCCGTCTTTTCTTCTTCTCCCCTTTGCTGGATGCTAGGTCTCCCTTATGTTTATTTTATGACATTTTTTATCCACAACAAAAGAAAAGGTGATGTTACACAGTGGTAGACTGCACTTACATACACTTACCTTATAGGATGAAGTTAGAAGAAGAAGAAGTGCAGTGCATCTTCACTGTTCTGTGGACTCTCTCCTCATCATGTAACTAAACCAATTACAGCTCAAGCTGCAGTGGCTATAGTTATGCCTTTATTGGAATTTTTGCATATTTAACTGCAAATAAGGTTTAATAATATGTATGTAGTGCCAGTGGGCTGTTTATCATTTTAACAGCATAGCCAAGTCCCAAAACCAATGTGAATGCTGAAATCGTTTCTTTTCACAATAAATGTGCATTGAATGTATTCATACCAAAAGCACACAGGACAGCAAACTTGTGAAAATAACACAGCCAAGTGAGTGATTCCATTTTCCATTCTATTTATACATTTAGCAGATTGCGAGTACATCCGATACAATTAAAAATATAACTGGACAGTTCAAGCATAAGATCTAAATATGGCTTCAAATGACAACCTTCTAATCACTACACCAGAACCTCTGCTCTTCCAGCTAATCTTGTTCAACTAATGAGTCTGGCTTGTTAGAACAAGAAAAACTGTAAACTGTACACGTCTTAAGGACTGGAGCTGTAAATGCCATATGAATGATATAAATTTAGTAACATTTCACATGGCATATACATAGCACGTGCACATTTGGTCATATTTAAAGGTTGTGGCTTGATGTGGGTTCTCTTACTTCTTGCAGATTCCTCGACTGGTGAAGGTGGTTGAAGATGACTCCCTGTATTTCAAAGTGGTGAGCCCAGTAGATGTATGCAACAAAGTGGCCCTGGGCATGACATCCACTTTTACAGTTCTATTCACCCCACAGGAGAACAAGGTACACTTTATGCAAGCTTATACATTTCCAGGTGACTGTGTGAACATTTAATATCACCACACTGAATTTAAGGGAAGAGGAAGCCTGATTTTAAGTAGTCCTTGTAGGAAGGCAGTTAATCACAAAGATGTGCTAAAAATTTACTGCTGCTTTTGCTGCTTGCTAAACAAATTCACTGCTCAATTTTGTGTATCCAGATATCATAGTGGAACTCACAACCATAGTAAACTTAAAGAAACATTTCAGTATAAATGTCTAGTTAAAGGGAGTAATTGTCATGAGACCTGATACAGAAGCACTTCCTTGTCTTTGCAGAGAATGATCAATACCAATGGTTAAGTAGAGCTTAACATCTTTTATTATGGCTTAAAGTCCAAGCTTGTTTAAAGAGTTACTGCATTGCAATGCAAGAGGATGTGGCCTGTGAGACACTCTGTTTCTTCTACCACCCACTCTCTTCCCATTAACTGCCTTTCTGCAGTCTGTTGTATAGGTGACTAATCTGCTTTTCCATGGCGGCACATTAATACTGATTGTAGCATTGTCCCACTCCAGAGTGAGTCCTCCCAAAGCGAGACACTGAAATCCAATCACTGACAATTCAAAACTACTCACTTTCCAACAGGAAACATCCTGGGCTCATATTGGTTGCTTATGGTTTATGGCTCAATCTTATTCAGCTTCAGTAACCACTTTGTCCTGTTCAGGGTCATGGTAGGTCCTGAGTCTATTCTGGGAACGTTGGGAACCTTGGACTGGACACCTCGGATGGGACGCCAGTCCATCCTAGGCAAGAGTCTATTATGGCACATGAAGCTACAGATTACAGTAGTCTTCACAGAGCTAAGCAAGTTTTAATATTTTTAACCTGAAACTAATATCTGGACATTAAAATAATTATGAGAAACTAAATGAAGGAGCCTTATCTTGAATAAAGCTGTCAAAGTTGTGCAGTATATGCAATACATGTGCAATTTTGTAGCCTCAATTGAAAACTGAACTTTATGTTATAAATCAGGCTATGATAATGGCATGAATAATGTGATAATGCTGAATCTTCTGTATGATGTTAGAGAAAACTGTATATAACTGCATTGTGTTTTTGTCCTGTTCATCTTGTAAACACATTTCTGTAAATCAGGCATATGTGATTTATAGGTATGTATGTATGTATGTTTGATGTCATCTTATATAACTAAACCATGTAGCTTAGTTTTTTACTTCCATGTATGATCTTTACGATAGGACTATATCCACCGGGTAATCTTTATGACTGAGAGGGAGAAGTTTGAGGTGCCCATCTGAGCAATAGGGCCGCGTACCATCGTAGACTTTCCAGATGAGCTGCATTTTTCTCTGTGTCCTGTCAAGTGTTTATCTCAGAAAGCTCTCCTGGTACGCAATATTGGAAAAGGCGAGGCCAAATTTCAGCTCAGCACACAGAAGTAAGCACACATAGTAAAGTGAAACAGCTGTTGTTCAATGCTTTTCATTTGCATATACGAGTGTGTTTATTTACTTATCTTTACGTATCTATGTTTTTCTCCACATAGCCCATTTTCTGTAGAACCTTCAGTAGGGACCCTTAGCATTAGGGAGAGCATGCAGGTGACTGTTGATTTTCTACCCAGAACTACAGGAGACCACAGCCAACAATTGCTTCTCCACTACCACACAGGTTCAGTATTTATATCTGTGTTGCCCTGCTATTAGTGCTGCTCCACTATAGTGCATATAATGCCACAATCACATAGGTATGGCTTATTGATAGTTTTAATATATCAAAAGATATAGCAAACACATATTCTTGACAAATACATAATCAATTGAACAATTCAAATAACATGAATTGATTTATTTATAAATATTATAAATAAATAATGTATAAATATGCACATCTATTATTAAAGTTATATTGTACAGTAGAACAAACTAACTGTGACAAGGATATTGGACCCAGAAGCAGAACACAGACACAAGTACAAAAGGTTTAATGGGTTTGATTGGAGGTTGGAGAGGACAGGAATGTGTGGGAAAGGAGTGGGGCTCAGTCCATCTGTCGAGGCTGGGATTTGAACTTGGGTCGGTGAGTCGAATGCTCAGTCTGTGAACCACAGGGAAGGCAAAGCAGGGTTGGGTATAGCGGAATGCAGGCAAGCAGGCTGGATGCGACGTGAACCTGGAGCACAGGGAAAACAACAGGGTAAGTAAACCAACAAACACTGGGCAAAAAAGAACTGAAGACAAGAAGGCCTATTGTGTTACCGCACTGGAAACCGGAATGATCTGGCCATTCAAGATGGGTTTAAATACGATGGCATATAATGAGGAGATTGGAAGCAGGTGTGTTCTCTTCAGAAAGAGACGTGAAGTGGAGTGCTACGCCAAACCCCCCAATACCCAACACACACACACACACACACACACACACACACACATATATATACAGAAATGTGAGGGAGACACTAACACCGGAAACACAAAGAACGGGGAAAACAGGTCAAACAAAGGGAATGGAAATAAATGGGAGCCTAGCCCAGCCCATGACAGTAGCCCCCTCTTAATAGGAGCCTCTGGGTGACCTGCCAAGTTTTTCTGGATAGGCCTGATGAAAATCTCAGATGAGAGAGGGGTCCAGGATGAAGGATCGAAGTATGAAGGGTGGAACGCCTCTCCATATCTTGTGGCAATGGCGAATGTGGGCTTGCACAGAGGAAACTGCAATGTTGTTCTACTGGATAGGGAATAACAGAGGCTGATAACCTGGAGAACACTTGAAGAGGGACATACCAGTGGCAGCACTGCACAGGGAGTTTCGGTCATATTCACACACATGTCTGCCCCCACCACACAAGACGGAGGGTGGTTGGTATCAGGGCTCAGGATTGCGGCTTCCTTAGAGGCAAATTAATATGCCATTAATTAAATGGCATCAGGTTTGACATTCTTGAACCCGGGGTTCAAGAATTACACAATAGTGAAATTGAATCAGCCAATGAACAGGGCCCAGCGTGTCTGGCGAGAATTTAGTCATTTGGTGGTTTAGATGTAGGCTAGGACAGGTGGTTCTCTAGCAACCATTGCAGGACCTGATGAACATGGAGGGTGTGCTCAGTGGTATGCAAGAAAAGATCAGGATATTGTCCAGGTACATAAAATCAAAGCAGTCCAGAAAATGTCTGAGGACATTTTTCACCAGGGCCTGGAACACCACTGGAGCATTGGTGAGGCCAAAGGGCATGACCAAGTACTTGAAGTGGCCCAGGGGGTGTTAAACGCCATCTTCCACTCGTCCCCCTCGTCCCCCTGATCCTGAACAGGTAGTATGCATGGTATGGTCAAGGCCAGTGGAGGCACTGCCACCACAGTGGGGGAAGGGCCAACCACAGGCAGGATGAGTGACAACAGAAACTCCATCTATATGGGGGTCGTGCTTCCTCGGCCATGAGTGACCCATTACAACGTGGTACATGGGGAAGAAATGAAGTTCAGCTGGACATGCTCACAATGGTTGCCCGAGAGGACCAGGAGTAAGGCGATGGTGTGGTGGGTTATACAAGCCAAGAATGTACCAGCCAGGGCATTAACAATGATGGGAGAATCCAGCCGTTTAACAGGGACACTGGACTGGGAAGCCAGCTCCACACTCACTGTAGGGAGATCCGGTGAAGGGAGATCCGGCACACCATGGTGCATCTGTTCTTGGTGAGTTCATGGAACATCTAGTCATGCTGGCAGAGGAGTGCACCATGGCTTGACAGAGCTGAGTGCAGGGAATCTGGTTCTGCTGGGTCCATGTTGGCCAGATTGTTCTGTGATAACCAATGAGGATGTTGGATCCAGAAGCAGAACACAGACAAAGAGCAGAAGGTTGGAAGGGTTTTATTGAATGTTGGAGAGAGTGGATGGTGGATGGTGGAAGGAACATGGATCGGTGTCTGTCGTTGCTGGGATTCGAACTTGCATCAGGGGTGTAAGAGTGGAATGCTTAGTCTGTGAATCACAGGAAAGGCAAAGCAGGGCTGGGCTTAGCAGAATGCAGGCTAGCAGGCTGGCACTAAACTTGTTAAATGAAGTAGGACTGAACTGATTTATTTATCTGTTTTGGATTACAGAGGTAGTTCTCTCCAACCTACCCCTGTGGCTAACGTGGTAAAACACATTGAATCACTTCTGCAGCCAGGTGAAAAAAAGCACAGCATTGGTGCTTTAGGGCATTTTACTGTTATTTGTGTTGTTATTGTGATAATGCATGGTACAAGCTGTTTTTAATGGACTGCTTAATGAAAAGAAAAGCTATTCAAAGAGAACATTTCCCTGTTGTGTTTTTTTATGATGTTTTCTATCACAGTGATGTTAGCAGTTCTGAGATGCTGGTTGTATGCATAAAATATGACCTTTAGGGGTTTAAGAGTTGATAAGATTTAACTGACGGTGCAAGAAGTCTAGGCACAAAGCACTGCTTATTATCCAAATGATGATTCTTCTTTAAAAAGAATAAGGATTTTTATCTGTCCATGTTTGTGCACTTGTATGTGTATTTGTGTGTATAGACATTTGTGTGCATGGTGACCGTGCCTATGAACATTCAGCATACGTTTATTTCCAAAACATGGACATGTGTGTGTGTGTGTGTGTGTGTGTGTGTGTGTGTGTGTGTGTGTGTGTGTGTGTGTGTGTGTGTGTGTGTTGACATACTCTACTGAATGTGTTTGAGCTGTCTCAGTGCATGAACACACAGGTCTTCTGAAGACTAGAGCTTTTAACATTTAATCATGCACACATTTCTAAAACAACCCTTTGAGCCCAATAGGGGAGTATCATTTTTAATTTAGCACCTTATGGTATCTCCTGATTTTATCTTCATATTAAGATGTCATTGCATGGCTTCCCCAATCACATAGAGTATGGTTGAATCACTTAGTTAGATATAACATAGTTGTGATCTGCTTTAGTACCTGACTTAGCTATAGCTTTAACAAGATAGTTGACCTGCTGTCAGGAGGACAGGAAAACGGTTTGGAGTAGTTATTTCCACTCTAATTATTTTTGTTTATAGTATATACAAGAGCAATGAATAAAAATAAAAACAGTCAGTATTACATTTTTAAGGGTCTGCATGATTGGTTTTGTAATTGCATTGCTTATAAACAGTATTGCATAAGGGCACACCATAGTCTTAAGGACAAATTAGCTAGTAGAAATTACTAAACTTCATAATAATCTAATGCCTTTTTTGGTTTCCACATCTTAACAGCTGTGCAGTGAGCTTAAAGAGGATGACTTTGCAGCATTCTGGAAGCTATCACTTTTAAATAGATAATATCTAGCTGTTATAGAGACTAGAGACTAGCTTGGCCAGGGATCAAGTAGTTGATCCATTTTACATTTCTGGATACTTCCTGACTGATTTGTTTCTCATCTGCTTGCTTGGTGCAGTGAAATATGTATGAGAAATAGAGATGCACCATGTCTCTTTATGCATCATTGCTCTTCATATCAACACCAGCGAGTCTGGACTGTGTCTACTCTTTTTACAGTGAGAGCACTTTCACATCTCAAGGGAAACTTCAGCACCCCTCCTTCATCCCCTTATTACCACCCAAACTTCCCCACCTCTCAATAATAGTGTAATGTTTTCCCCCCAAACAGATGCTATGAATAGAACAATGCATATTTCCAACTTTGCTATGACAAATAGTTTCTTGTATTCAAAGTAGCATGCATATCTCATTCTGTGAATTTTTGTTGATTATGAATTAAGTCTGGGGTATTACTGACAGCTCCATTGCCATTACTGTTCACAGGGTAGAGAAATCTCATTACAGTGTTTGGGGACGAGATGTCTAAGGGACCTACAGACGTCTCAGTAGTGGATAAATGTCAAGACTTAGACAGGGATAACTAATGAAATAAAACATCTGCCTAGTAACAAAAAAACCAACAAAAAAACCTATTGTGAGTTTTCACACATTAAACCAAAAACAAACAAACAAAAAACATGGGTCATACTACCGTAATGTTGTCCTCAAACAGGATGATCACTAACAAATTCTTCTTGATATGCTGTTCTGTACAAAATCCACCAAACTGCACCAAATGTTTGTTGTTACTTACTGTATGTGTTATAATAGTGAGGTAAGCAATACATAATTATATTTTCTTTCTCTTACCCAGCTCTGCTTACTTGGATATCTTACACAGTCTTTGGGTTGATTGGTACTGTTACCTTTTGATTGCAGATTTCTGTATTATTTGAACATTAACTCACTATGTTTGCTTATCTCAATTGTGAATAATGACCCTGGGAGATCATAAATTTATTGAATCAGTATCCAAGGCTGACTATGTAAGAGAGTTCTCTGATCAGCTTTTTAGTCCAGTGAATTAGTGTCAGTGAAGAGAAACGGAAGTGAGCAAAGCAGGCCACACATGTATTGCATGTAAACTTCTGCTTCACAATTGTCAAGTTCTAGCTAGCTATATTTTTGCAATTAAATTCTGTATGGGCAATTTAAACAGATTCACAGTTGAAAATATTAACTAGGCTAATTTCTTTGTCAGAATAGTAGGTCACTTTGCAGTAGGTAGTACTACTGTTACAACACTAGTATACTGTTCTGATCTATTTAGACCAATATTTAGAGCATACACATATGTCTATCCACAAAACTCGGTCCACAGTTTTTAATATACACCTTTCTGTGTAGAGAATGTTTTAATATTAACTTTTACTAATACCAGATTCATTTTTTACCCTTACCCATCTCCAAAAATTGAACTTTTTTCACATTTATTTACTATGGGATGGTCTTTGTCTTTTCTTTAAAAGAAAAAAAATACAATTAAAGAGTCAATAGTTTCCTTTTTTTAGGTTAAGGTTAGTGTTAGGTTTAGGTGTAGGCATATGATTAATTAGATACATTAATATTTATGTCAGTGGAAGATCCTCACAAGGCATGACAAATGGTGTGTGTGTGTGTGTGTGTGTGTGTGTGTGTGTGTGTGTGTTGTCTGTTATTTGCCTTTGTCAGTTCTGTGCCGACAGTGTTAATGATGTTAAGTCTTATTTTTCAAGACCCCGCCTTTTTCTGTCTTTTTCCCCCAAAGCATTTTCCCCTATCTTAGCAGTTGAACATCACTGTTAATAATTTTTTTTTTTATTTTATTTTTAAATTGAGACAAAAATCAATTTATGTTCCCTTTTTGAGGATCTGTGTTTTTATGTCAGACAAATAATGTGGTTTACTCTTTGTATATAATGTGGTTTACTCGATGTGATTAGTCAGTCATTGAAACAAGTTTTGTCTCTGAAAGAAATTACAATAACAACTGTAAATGTGTAAATGTGAATAATATGGTGCTCTGTATGTTGTTTAACAGCTATTATTATTAAAGAGCAGGAAAAACATTGTAATTGATACTAAACCATCCCCATTGGGCGTCAAGTGATCATCTTGCAGGCCTCAGGTGACCTGCATGTTTGTGTCTAGGTCTCTATAGAAAACAGCCATGAGAAAGAACCATGGTGATTTCTTATTGATTTCATAGTGAGAAAAATAGATGTATTCCCTGCAGAAAGCATGCAACACTCATATAAATGCAATCATTTGTGAAACATCAAAAATGTGCACTGTATTTTTTCTGCAGAGCTCATAATTTTTCTGTATGTTGGAAATGAATTTGGACAGTGTAAACATACTGTTTAGAATCACTGTGAGGTTCTCAGTTTACAGTGAATTCAGTTTACAGTACAGTACATTTATAATCCTTATGTGCTGTTGAAGCTATCGCTTGCAGTTTTTTTTTTTTAATAGAGGTTCCTCTGAGTGTCAGTCTATTGAGTGCTAGAACACTTGACTTCTGGTAAAGGATACAGTTTACCTGACTGTGTAAAAATATAAAAACAAGACCAATTACACTGTGTACTCTATATTAGCTCTTTAGGGGGACTTCAAGGAAACATTTTTAGTGCTCGTTTCTGATGAATCCCTTGACCTGCCAGTAAAAACTAAAACCATACCCTGTGTTTTTTAAAAATTTTTATTTGAATACTCTCCACTTTGTGTGCTGGGCTGTGAGTGTGTTTTCAGTCATTGTTTTTCTAGGTCAGGATATCTGGTCGAGCATGAAGCTGCTGCTTTGAATGTAGCCAAATGAACAAAAATCAGTCAAAATACTGGAATAATTTACATACTCTGCTCCTGACTTTGGCCCTTGTTTGAATAGCATTTTGTATGTTGTTGGTTGCTGTGGAGTCATGTGACTGCATGCCCCTGGATAGCACTTGTCTAAATAGATAATTAAGTGCCAACTTAGCAGTCCAACAGTGCCACCTTGGTGTTCATTCCAAAGTACTTAAAAACTGTAGTTGTCTTCAGCTTAATCTTTTATCCCTTCAAAGCATTTGAACTATTTAGAATTTTACTTAAACAACATCTGCTGAGTACAAATGTTATTTATTAAACTCAATGAGTACCTTAATGCTAATCAATACATGTAAAACTCCAGTGACTCCAGTGTATATTTGCTTAGTTCAGTGTGCTGATAATTCAAGAGGTGAATAATAATCCAAAGTATTCTCTTTTTGTTCTTATAGGAGAAGACATTTACGTCAGTTTGTATGGAGCCTCCACAAACATCAACGTGAGGCTGGATAAAAACTCACTGTGAGTGGAGAAGACCTATATCACCATGCCACATCTTGAACAGAAGTGACTCCATAGTGCATTTCCAGTGGAAGAGTTTTGTCACTGAGGAGGAGGAGGAACAGTATAGACTAAGGTCTAATTAGTTTGACTAAAGCAGATTCCCCAAACTCCAGAGTTTTCTTAAATTCCCAGATTATAATTCAAATCAACAAAGCATCTTATGTTGATTATGTTCATTACACTATACAGTCATACAGAGAAAAGACAAAACATATTACAAGCTTAGAAAGAATATATAAAGTTTGGTATGATCATATTGTTAGATTAGCATAGGCCAGTCTTTATGATTATAGCAGCAGTTCTTAGGAAATGTGTCTGTTATACTTCCTTTGTCTGTTTATGTTTGAACCTGCTTCAGAGGGTAATCTTATCTGGATAAGTCTTTAGGGTATCCAGGTGAGCTCAAAGTCCACAGGAGCATAGTGTGGGTTATAAATGTAAGAAATCTCCAGATTATTCAGTTCTTCGTAAAGAATATTATTCAATAAGTGTGCAATAAATGTGCTTTGGTTTATTCAGTAACTACAGTGCAATGAATATGAAAGGCATGTAGTTATAAGTGTAAAAAATGGAAGGCTGGACCCACCAATATGTCCTGTGATTTAAGGGTTAAACCTGGGTTTGTGGATTGGCTTATCCTAAAATATCTTACATTGTCTTTTAATCATATCTATCAGAATACTGCTCCACTTAAAGGGGCTGAAATGCTCTCCCTTACAAAAGCAGTCATGAATATCAAGGATTTTGTATTTTAATCTGACCTTCTCCCTCTTCTGTTTTCTATCTCCCTCCATTTCATTTTCTATCTAGGCTTGTTTCTGAGCTGCAGCAGGAGGAGGATGAGATGGAACCGTTTTTAACAGAGTGTGGCACTGACCCCATTGTCCGAGACCACCTCTCAGTGCTCTCACGTACCTTCCAGCACAGACGCAAGCAGCTTTATCAGGACAGTCTGCCTTTCAGTGACCAACACATCATCATAGAGCCACAGGTGTCTAATGGGCGCACACACACACGCGCGCACACACACACACACACACACACACACACACACACACACACACACACACACACACACACACACACACACACACACACACAAAACCAGTGGCTGAAGAAATTCACAATTCCTTCATCTGAATAAATCTAAAAATAGAATTGAATTAAAATGGAACAGAACTATATGTAGTATGTAGATAGCATAAACATAAACTTTGCTAAATGTCTTCTTACACTTTATACAGAAATATAAAATGATATTATATATTCAACAAACCATTGCAATAATTCAACTTATCAACTTAAAAACATTCTACATTTATTAATATATGTAGTGTCTAATTAAACCTGCACCATTTCACACACCAAACCCACATAACAATCCTGACCTGCCTTTTCTATTTGGACAGGTTTCCTTTAAATATATAGACAATTGCATGAATGACATATTTACATTGCAAGAAATCTTCTGATGCTATCTAAAAATGTGGAAAATGTTAGAACTAAGGGGTATGACAAAATTTAATCTTGTGCATGATGTGCAATATAAATCAAAAACATATTTGAGAGAAAATATTAGAAAAATGTATTACCCAAAGAAACACTGCATACATCTGAGTATTAAATACAAAGGAATAGGGACTGGTAGTAATACTCTAACAAGGCCTAATAACTACTGTAATACTGTAATAAGGGGTTTGAGTTCTATAAAGTATAACCATAGAGTTAGTGAGATACCAATCGAATGTTTTAAAGAGTATATATGATTTATGCTGCATTAAATACAATAATTCAACTTAAGCGAAGTTAACTGCATCATTCAATCAAGTTACAATCCCAAGTCAGGGATTTTTGGCAGAAGATAGCTGAAGAATCTACTTTGAAATTCAAAATTCAAACAAATACAGCTAGCTCCTCCCGTCAGTATTCTTTCTAAGGCCATGCCTCCAAAACAAATGCACATGTGCTGCCTAGACTAGTTCACCTGAATGCTAATGCCTGCGGGGGATCTTACTGATCTGAAAGGCAAATAGATAGACTTCTGATTGGTTGGATCAACAATATTTTGCCTACTGTTTATGGAACAAAATGTTCTTTGTATTTGTTGTTATTTTGTATATTATTTTTTAATGACAGCTGCCAGAAGTACCTCAGTGAATATCTCCAAATGCTGTTGTACTCTGGTATGTGGAGAGAACAGACAAATTGCCTGCCTTTTTAGCAAAACTAATTATTGTTATGCAATCTGGTGTGTGTATTGCATATATCACATTTTCCCCCATTTTTCTTCATAAAGAAAATGTTGCAGTAAAAAAATCCCACTGCAGCTAATATTATCTACCTTTATACAAAAGAGTTTTAAGACAGCAATTTTTTCTTTTATTGTCCCATGGTTCTGCATTGCTCCTATTTTACTGAGTGTTTCTGCTGGAGTAATTCTGCCATGTTGCCACATTTACACATCACATTGGTTTACTAATGCTGCACCCTTAAAACTAGATAACAGTTAAACTGGTTCTGTTTAACTCGCAACATCATCAACTTTTCCATCTTATAATGCATAATAGATAATAGGGAGTTAAGCAGCAGCTGCGAGTGGAACGGTTACGGTGACCAGAAGGAAGCTGTTACAACACCGTACCCGAGAATGTAAAAATCACTAAGCAACCGTAAACGTAAAACCGTAAAAAGACGGCACAACGTAGCATTCAGTCATTTACTGAAATATAAAAAAAATATAATTTAAAAAAAGCAAGAGAATGATTGCTTTTGGCATTAAATAATAATCTATTGTCATAAAAACAGTTTTTACTCTCGTATGATGCCAAGTCTAAAAACGTAGATTTGCAGTGTAATATATATATATACAGTATCTCACAAAAGTGAGTACACCCCTCACATTTTTGTAAATCTTTTGATTATATCTTTTCATGTGACAACACTGAAGAAATGACACTTTGCTACAATGTAAAGTAGTGATTGTACGGCTTGTATAACAGTGTAAATTTGCTGTCCCCTCAAAATAACTCAACACACAGCCATTAATGTCTAAACCACTGGCAACAAATGTGAGTACACCCCTAAGTGAAAATGTCCAAATTGGGCCCAAAGTGCCCTGTATATGTACAGTATTTGTCTTTTAATCATGATTACATGGAGGAAGACAAATGCCTAAATGAATTTTGTGTCAGAAAATTAAAATTAGCTTAAGTTTAAAACATATCAACACAGATTAAATAAAGGACTAATGGTACAATCATATACTTATGTAATTACAATGTCATATAACATAAAACATGAAATTTTCTTGCCTAATCTGTCACGCTGTAAGGACTATGGCAAACCAGCTATTCTCTTTGTTTCTGGTTGACAACTGACTGTAGTACATGACCGTAGACTCAATAAACTAAAATATCAACACTACATACAGCCTATGTCTTCTCCGCATTTTTCATGTTAGTGAAACTCTCATGTCAGTGGCCATGTACACTACATGGCCAAAAGTATGTTGACACCTGACCATCACACCCATATGTAGGACTTCCCCAATCTGCTGCCACAAGTTTGGAAGCACACAGTCTAGAATTTCTTTTGTAGGCTGTAGAATTAAGATTCCCTTCACTGGAACTAAGTGGCCCAAACCAGTTCCAGCATGGCAATGTGCCTGTGTACAAAGAGAGGTCCATGTAGACATGGTTTGTCAAAGTTGAAATGGAAGAACTCAAGTGGCCTGCACAGAGCCCTGACCTCAGCACCACAGAACACCTTTGTGTTCCAGGTCTCCTCACCCAACAGCAATGCCTGACTTCACTAATACTCTTGTGTCTGAATGATCACAAATCCCCACAGCCACGTTCCAAAATCTAGTGGGAAGCCTGTGGAGGTTATTACTGTAACAAACCTAACCCACAAACCTTTGGCCATATTGTGTTGTACAGACCAGCCTGAAGCCTGGAGAATGGCCAGACTGGATTGAGCTCAAAGAAAGCCTATAGTAACTCAAATAAGCACTCTTTACAACTATGGTGAGAGAAAAGCACCTCAGAATGCACAACACATCAAACCTTGAGTGGATGGGCTACAGCAGTAGTAAACCACATCAGGTTCCACTCCTGTAAGCTAAGAAAAGAACATGAGGCGATCATGTGCACAGACTCACTGAAAGTGGACATTTGAAGACCAGAAAAAAAACAGGTGATTTTTTTTATTTGTAATTTTCAACTGTCCGGTTTGAATGAGCCTGTGCCCATGATAGCCTCTGAAATACTCAAACCAGCCCATCTGGAACCAACAACCATGCTACAGTTAAAGTCACAGAATTCACACTTTAAAGCAGAATCCATATAGTTTTTTGTGGGTTTGTTCTGGATGGGTGAGTAAATGGTTTTGTCTGCTGTGGTTTTGGACCCGTGTCTGTCTTTTCATTTTCTCATTCAATCATACCACCTGTCCTGGATGATAGAGACAGATCTGTCTCAGTGGTTTAATTTGCTCCCCAAGATACCAGCTCAGCACGCTGATGAAACATGTTCCCTGTCTCCTCCGTTCACTCCTCCCATAACATTAATATTAGGACAATCACTGTATCAGTGAAACACTGTGGTCTCACATTTTTGTGCAACATTTTCACGTTCCTGAGAATGACCGTCCCATGCAGATAGCTGCTACCTGCTAAACAGAATGCACCTAAAGTCCACATTAAACAGTGCTGCCTATCTATGTTCGTATCGCTAAAAAGCACAAGTCGAGGAAATCTGTGTCATGTAGCACTGCGAATTCCTTTATAATGTGTTAAATCGTGGATTTAGACAAATTATAAATTCTATAGTTATTAAGCTAATTTTTTTGTCCAGGACTTTTTTTTGTTTTATGCATTATTAATTGACACCACATTAGTTTTAACTTTTTTACTGTGTATTTTGTCTGATGTGCATGTTTTCAGAAATGATTTTTTTTCTTGGACTATATGCAACTTTATGTCTGTTTGAAAAAGAATCTCTTTTCCTCAGTTGAAAAATAACACTCATTTAACTAGCAAAGGGCAGCCTCTTCAGCAAGCGTCTTTGCGTTATATTTATATAGTTATATATGATGTGATGTTATTGCCTAGTGAATTCTATGGTGAATTACTTTTGTAGCATAAAGCTTACTGTACACCATAACCTAGAGACAGACAGTGGTTTTTAATTGTAGCTTTGTAGTCTCTGTTGTGGAAACTATTGAGTTATTGAGGTTTTTTTTTTTTACAATATTGTTTTATTCAATTTACATTCATTACTCTTTACATGTTCTATTCAAGACAGCACTGCCTTCAAACACATCTAAAAGCAAGTGAAGTGCCTGGGGGTGCAGTGTTTAATGAAGCTGAGTGGAAAGAATATTATGGTTGAGTTAATATCTCTCTGTATTGCTTACAGGAGGGGGACATCTGGCCAAACCGCACAGCAGAAATCAGCATCATCTTCAAACCCCAATAAGCCAAACTTTACCAACACACCATATACTGTGATGTCACTGGTACTGGTTAACTTAATATTGTTGTAGTTAAAATGAATATGTTTGTAAATGTGTAAATTGTCTACTTCTTTCAAAGCCAATTGTTGAGTGATTTGCATGTAGGAATTTAAGCCCATCTGTCATAGAAAACCAGAGCCAGATCACCCTGCAGCTCTCGCCTGGTTTCCCACTGAAGCTAAGCATGGTTGAGCCTGGCCTGACGGTAAACCTCCTGTCAAAAACTAAGGTCGCTGCTGGAAGTGGTATTAGTGAGGCACCGTTTTTTGGATGAGACGTTAAACTGAGGTCCTGACTCTGTCATCATTAAAACCACCCAATTGGCCCTTTATCTATCATGGTCCCCTAATAATCTCCATCCCTGAATTGGTTACATCACTCTCCTCTCCTCTCCACCAGTAGCTGGTGTGTGGTGGACATTCTGGCTGCTGTTGCATCATCCAGGTGGTTGGTACACAATGGTGGTGGGTTAGGAGATTTTCCCACATACAACGTAAAGCACTTTGAGTACCTAAAAAGCACTATATAAATCTAAGGAATTATTATAGAAAACCTCACATTTGCATTAGTTTGTAAAAGGATCATTCCAAGAAAGTTTGGTGACAAAATTCATAGACACTGCATTTTTGGACCTGTCCTCTCATTCTTCATCTTATTGAGGGTATTTTTCTTGTCTAACAATGACTGATCTGTCTATATTTTATACTGAAGAATGCTTTGGTCTATAGACCACAGTTACTTAGTTCTATATTAATTTCCTTGGGGTAATTTATGATATCCTGCCTTGTTTTATAGTTGATTGAAATTCATGTACTGTATTTATCATATATACTAATTGTGGTCGGTTTTAATTGGGTACTTTTTAAGCTCAGTTAAGCTTTTAATAAAGGGATAGTTTGTAGCTTGTCAATCAAAATAGCGAGAGTAAGAGGTGGCTGAGCAAATATATATTGCTACTTATTTTTTATTTTGCTAATCCACTGTATTGCTTCAGGATATGAAGCCAGTGATGTATTACAAATGTCTTCATGCAGGCAGAGAGTCTCGTTTGCCACTGCGTATAAAGGGAGAAAGCATGGGGCCCAAACTGCAGTTTAATGTTGATCTGCTGGACATTGCCAACATTTTTGTTGGATCCAAGCACACTCATGAGGTATGAATAAGCACAACTACTGTCCTTGCAAAAGTCATCCCTAGCAATAGATAAGATATCCCTATAAATGCCAGATCATTTGACTCTGTATTCAAAGTGAAACAAGTCTTTGGAATCAATAAGATGTCATTTAAAGATTGATCACTGGAAGTCATTTAATTTCATCCATTTGGTTATATGATTGCTGCACATAAAAAATATGTTTGTAGTTATATTATCTTTGAAAGGAGAGAAATTATTAAAGACATACAAAATATAGGAAGCTATGTAATACTTCGTTTTATGAAAATAAATTAAAATATATTTTGGAATCTTATAAGTTTGAAAATAGCACAAGTACTTTAAAAATGTCAGTGTGTCGATGCAGGCTTTTCTGATTTTAATTGAACTAATTGTAATCTAACTATAACACAAAGCTGTAACAACAAGAGGTGTTATGTAACTAAATTTAAGAAACATCCCAGTGGTTAGCAAACACAGTGATTGATATCAAAATCCAACTTCAGTTTACTTCTTACTTACTGAATTTGTTTCCATGCATTCTACTTGGTTCACTTGCCTTTTCAAACCACAACTATTAGAAACAGATTGTGATTCTGTGCTTTATCTGCTCTTATCTTTACCCAAGGTGCTTGTGAGCAATAAGGGACTTATAGATGCCCCCTATAGGCTCATGCTTACCACTACAGCCATGGGTCTGTGCTTTTCCTTCAGCCCTTCTGAGGGCATGGTGCCACCAGGGGCCTGCCATGTTCTGGAGGACTGCTTCTCCTCTGACAAACTGGGCACCTTCTCAGAGGAGTTTTATTTTACTGTTTCGGGGAATCCCCAGCCTCTCATCCTCACATTCAGGTAACTGTCTTATTGTTGACTGATTCTGCCTATGTGCTGCTGCTCCTGTAGCCCCTTGTTTTTCAAGGACACACCATAGTCCTGTTTTCAAAACTCAGCTGTTTTTCCATATCGTTGCTAGCCTTTTGTTATGCAGATGAAATAAATGCGTAATGGTTTCACATACATAAGTACTGAGCCACAGTTTGGTGAACGTTCTATAATTCACTTGTCATTTTTGCCACTTTCAGAGTAAGATGGATTACTGTTGAAAATGCTGAAACTAGAGATTACAGGAGCACTACTCTTCACTGTCATCTTACAAATGGATCAATTTATTTTGTTTTCCCTGTCACAATTTTTCTTTCTTTTTTTTTTTTTTTAAGCATCTTGGTTCCTTCTAATTAAATAATGAATGAATTAATTAATTACTTGTTGCATGACCAGTGACCTTCACTTCAGAATGGGCAATGTGGAGTTTAATGAAAAGCTCTTTGTCCTGTTATTTGTTGCAGGGGGTGTGTAATGGGCCCGACGTTTCATGTTAACATTCCTGAGCTTGACTTTGGAGAGGTATCTTTTGGTAAATGAACCTTGTATTGACAATAGCCATGATCACCTGCTTACCAAAAATCCCAGTACCACTTCCTATTTTCCTGATTATTTTCTCTGTTCCTTTGCTTCTACTCTCTGCATTGAACTCAAAAGGCTTTTCCTCACACACTGACCTGCTCACTTAGCAATACCTCATTGGTATCTCTGAGTTTTGAGCTGCGGATCCCTGGATATGGGATGGGGAGGGACAGTGTGACCAGTACAGAGCAGGTAACAGAGCTGGACAGGAATGACTGGGAGCCAGGAGACAGGGCATCTGAGAGGCCTCGAGAATTCAGGGTGACACCCAGTTCAGGCAACATCCGGGCTCAGAGCCAAATAGACATCAAGGCAGGACTCTTTGTTTAATAGATCCTGCTTTGACCCTTCGTGCATGCTCTCACTGCAAATTTGACACAAATTAGAATTGATTTCACTATGCAAAGGTTAGCCTGCATCACTTCAGATAGACTGTCTTGTCTGCCCTTTTTAACAATACAGTCTCCCAAGAGGAAAAAAATGTCTTTAATCTATTTTTTAAATCATTTGCCTTCAGTATTGACTGAGCAGAACTCAAAATTTTAAATCCATTAAAAACAGAACAGACCTCTAATCCCTAATCAGCTTAAAAAAGGCTTTTAAAGGCTTGCTGTTGTTAAAACCGAAAATGAGCGAGCAGACAAAAAAAAAAAACAAAAAAACAAAAAACAAAACAGAAGCTCATCTAACTCTCTTAGCTCCATCACCTTGCTTCTCTTACCAGATGTCCGGCACTGCGTGCACCTGTCAGCCAGTGGCCCTTTACATCAGCAGTAGCTGTCATATGCATTGAAAGGACTTATCTGCTGGTTTTGTCTGGGTGTCTGTGAGCTTCTCTGAGGTTGGGGTGTCTCCTGTCAGCATGCAGGATTTCCTGGTCTCATTCTTTAATAGCTCTGTCAACTGTGTAAAGTTAAACGAGGGCGGGTGGTTTAGAAAGGTCTGCCTGATTGATCAGCAGCTGGATCTTGCTTCACTGGGTGAGGTCTCTCACAGCTGGATATGTTGTTGTTTGCACCAATTTTTTGGTTCAATTAGGGCTAATTCTGTGCATAAACCCCCAGCATGTTAAGTATGAAACTGGCATATGGGTCTAAGTGCACCACATACAAAGGAACATGCAGTGTGTGTCCTCATCCTCTCATACACATTTGAATTATATTGCCCAAATGATGGGAAGTCGGGACAAAATATATGGAGAAATGGGATATTCATATTCACATTTCTCTTGATTTATTCATTTTGGGCAGTTAGTGATGGTTGGATTTGCATGTGGTTTTGTCCAAAAGACAGGTGTAAATTAGCTGCTCAGACATGCTGCTCAGAACAGGATAGCCATTGTTTGTAAGTGTGTGGTTTATTTATTTATTTATTTTTCACATATTCTCATAGACATTTTGTGTCATAATCCAATATTTTAATACAAGAGTTTCAAGCTTTGTTTGAATGTGTGTGTGATTGTGCCTTGCGATGGATTGGTACGTTGTCCAGGGTGTACCCCGCCTTGTCCCCCATGCCCCCTGGGATAGGGTCCAGGCTCCCCGAAACCCAGCAGGATAAGTGGTATAGAAAATGGCTGGATGGACTATTTCACAGCAGCTTCTAAACCCCAATACACAGAGAGCATTTAGTAGACGTCCCAGCCACTGCTTATGTGATGAGCTATAGCTTCAGTAAATTAAATATTATTGTCAGACTGGTTGTAAGAGCATATTGGGGACACAAGAACTCATGTTTTTCACAGCACCTGTTCACACATGTACATCTGGCCCTGAAGACCACTTAATAACAGGTGCGCTGCACTAGGAAGTGCTAACTAAAGAACTCTGCTGCAGTATTATTTATCAGCATCTGACTGCTGTGTCTAGTGTCTGTCTGTGGTTTACTTGTACTGTGGTCAGTACTAGATTGACTGCAGAGCAGAGCCGCTGTATGAACTTATGATTCATACATATATGAAGGGATTATACAGGGATAATTCTGGATTCTGGGATAATTCCAATAATTATATAAACGATTCATATAATTTAAACATATCCAGGCACTGTGATATTGTTTACTGATTTTTTCCCTCATTGGGTACATCTAGAGGTGAGTAGTGTAATAAACAGTAATGTAATATGTACCTGTACTGTATATATAACTGGAACTGTGTGTGTCTGCTGCAGGTGACCTTGTGCTCCAATACAGTGCAGCAATACAGTCTGGCACTGGTGGTGGATGTGCATGGAGTTGGGGAGGAGGTGTTAGCTCTCCCAATTAAGGCTAGGTAGCACATTTATGGTGACACACTCATTCTGTTTATACTCATAGGATGTACGGTATATAAAGGTTATTACTCTGCAGACAACTTTCTCTACAGCTGTGTTATTCTAGAAGTGCACCTGGAGAGTTCCATGCTTCAGTTCTAGCACTGCTTCCTGGGTTATCACTATGAGCAGACCATCAGGCTGATTAATGACACAAACCTCCCTGCATGCTATGGCCTTCTAGCCCAGGTAAAATGAAGTCCATGTACCTTGTGGTTAAAGATAGGAAATCTTAAGATAAACATAACTGACAGGAGGACTGAGGCTCTTCTTATCCCATAGTACTACATAATTAAATAAGTTGTATAGTATATTCTGCATGTCCCTCTGAACAGCATGTGAGCAACACTGTGTCTATGTATACGCAGGAGTATGAGGAGAACCCGTCTCTACTATACTCTACTGCTCATGCACGAGGAGTGATCCAACCATACAGTACTGAGCAGATTCCTCTGGTTCTTCAGGCTAAAACAGTGAGCCAGGTGCAACTCACTGCTCTCATTTTAAGCCAACAGGATCCTCCACTGGTGAGCATATATGTATATATGCGCATACATGTATAAGATGCAGGCAAAGAGATTTAACCATTGCCTATTTTATTCACACTGCTCACAGTATATTTATTATTTCAGTTGAACTACAGATTGAATCAGCTGTAATTTTCAATTTCATTCTATGACCTTTTGCTCCTCCAGTTCCTCTCTGTCTCCCACAGGAGTTGCTCCTGTCCTGCATTGGGAAGGGTCCAATTGTCTCCCTTTCTGCCACTGAGCTGCACTTTGGCACCATCCCACTGCTCAATGACATCCCAAGGACACTGCAGTTGTTCAACCTTTCCCACATTCCGGCCCAGTTCTTGGCACAAATGGTGGGTCTAGCCCTATTTTAATAATAGCCAAAATGTGACAAGCATTGATAAGTATACTTTCTCTTTATACTAGACTATGCTCCCCCCCCACAGCCCAAATGCTAGTTAATTTATTCTCAATTAATTATTAGCTTAATTGAGTGTAAAATAAATTAGGTAATTGTCTGAGTGGTTTGTTGGCTTTGTAGTTAATTGGCTCCCAATGACTGCTCATTGAACAATGCCCTGTCATTCCTTTTGTATTAGACTGAACAGTTGTATCAGGCCACACTCTCTGAAATATTGTTTGTTCTTTTTTTTTTTTTTTTTTTTTTTAATTTAGTCTGATTTTGGGGACCAATTTTCCAATGCCCAAGGTTAAAACCAAGCCTAATCAGTCCCTGGAACTCATATACAGTATCTTGTTTATAAGTGTTCTAATTTTTTTTGTCCATATACACTTGCTGGCCACTTTAATATGAACACCTTTACATTCATGCAATTATCCAATCAGCCAATCATGTGGCAGCAGTGCAATGCATAAAAATTATTCAGATACAATTCAAGAGCTTCAGTTAATGTTCAGAGCTAACATTAAAATGGGGAGAATTTGTGATATCAGTGACTTTGACAGTGGCATCATTGTTGGTGGCAGATGGGCTTGTTTGAGTATTTCAGAACCTGCTGATCTCCCGGGAGATCACAACCAACAGTTTCTAGAGTTTAGTTTGGAACAAAAACATCCAATGAGAGGCAGTTCTGTGGGTGGAAATGCCTTGTTGATGAGAAAGTCCAGAGGAGGATGCCCAAACTGTTCAGAGTCACTGAGATCATATTTTCCCCCATTCTGATGGTTGATATGAAAATGTAAGTTTTTGAGTTGTATATGATTTTTAATGCATACAGGCCACTGCACACAGACATGCAGACATAAGCTGTCCTCATTTGTGGACTTTTTGTCATCCTTAAAGTTGCAGCATTAAATAAATTAGCTGACCCTATTTCTCCAGATAAGGCTGATGACCTGCATGTTGGTAAAGCCAGATTGAAATAATAAAGCATTTTTCAGCTTCAATGAATCACAAATTTTCTTGAATTATACAGTATCTCACAAAAGTGAGTACACCCCTCACATTTTTGTAAATATTTGATTATATCTTTTAATGTGACAACACTGAAGAAATGACACTTTGCTACAATGTAAAGTAGTGAGTGTACAGCTTGTGTAACAGTGTAAATTTGCTGTCCCCTCAAAATAACTCAAGACACAGCCATTAATGTCTAAGCCGCTGGCAACAAAAATGAGTACACCCCTAACTGAAAATGTCCAAATTGGGCCCAAAGTGTCAATAGGGTTTATGGACTGGCCAAGCATGTCTCCAGACCTAAACCCTATTGAGCATCTGTGGGGCATCCTCAAACGGAAGGCGGAGGAGCACAAGGTCTCTAACATCCACCAGCTCCGTGATGTCGTCATGGAGGAGTGGAAGAGGACTCCAGTTGCAACCTGTGAAGCTTTGGTGAACTCCATGCCCAAGAGGGTTAAGGCAGTGCTGGAAAATAATGGTGGCCACACAAAATATTGACACTTTGGGCCCAATTTGGACATTTTCAGTTAGGGGTGTACTCATTTTTGTTGCCAGCGGTTTAGACATTAATGGCTGTGTGTTGAGTTATTTTGAGGGGACAGCAAATTTACACTGTTACACAAGCTGTACACTCACTACTTTACATTGTAGCAAAGTGTCATCATCTTCAGTGTTGTCACATGAAAAGATATAATCAAATATTTACAAAAATGTGAGGGGTGTACTCACTTTTGTGAGATACTGTATTTGCAGGCCCTTGAAAGTGTGGGTTTCCACAAAGAAAGAGGCACTGTAGTGTGCCAGAAGAGTGTGCATTTTTATAATATCTGATTAATTTGTTTTTTTTTTTTTTATATATTTGTGTATGTGTCTGTAGTGATCCTTCATACTGCAGCAGTGTTAGGTGTATGGAACACCTAGAGATTTATTTCCATTTTAAACCTCTCCAGTGTGATGAGGTTCAAAGCAATCAATGGTGTTAAACCTCGCTAATGTAAGCCTTATCCGATTATTGAAACTTCAGCCCTCTTGCTGTTCTCTTGGATTGTTCTCTCAAAGGGAAGCCATCCCGTTTTTGATCCAGTCCCCTATTGACCATCTCTCTCTCTCTCTCTCTCTCTCTCTCTCTGTCTCTCTCTCTGTCTCTCTCTCTGTAATAAAAGCTGAGAGAGTGATCTATCACTCCCTGATGACTCTGTATTCTCATATGACTGAAATGATTTGTCTCCTTTCCTGAGTGCCATCTTCATCGCAGAGAATGGTGTGCTTGCCATTTTCCAGTGCTTCAAGGGCAGTCTTTGCTGCTGCTTGTACTACTGGTTGTATTGTACTACAGGCTTCATCCCGATTTGTTTTGGGGACTAAAGAGTTGACAACAGACTTAAAGGTGTAAAATTACACACAGTGACTTGCAGGAACATATATTAATTTGTCGAGAGTTTGATTCAAGCAGTAGCCCAGGGTGTAGGCTCTGGTTTTCACTTTGGATGCCCTCCGTTCATTGTCCACATTGGCAAAGCTGAGTCTTTCTTCTTCTTTTTGTGTCCAGGTTCCACTTCATATTAGTTTCGCCCAGTAGGCGGCGGTCTCGATAGCCCTGTCCGTCGCGTTGCACAGGTCACGCGCCGTGCAGAAATGTGGACACAAGGGGTATGCCAACAGGTGCGCCATGGTTTGTGGCACTGATACGCAGGTGGCCCAATAAGTCGATTGGCCAGGAAGCAGTCCCCATGTGACCATATTCTCCCTGCAGTGGCCGACTTGTGTTCTTAGTCTGTTTAGTTCTCTTCATATTGGCCACGGTTGTTTGTGCCCGGGCAGCAGGTGTTCGGCAGGTTGCACATAAGGGTCAGGCAGGAGAGCACTTGTCCCACCAGAACGAGCAGCATGCCTTGGACGGGTCACCCCACAAAGGGCTCGTGCACCTCATGAAGCTCTTGCAATTCCTTAGGTGGGCAGGAGGCAAGCGGTGTTTGTGCAGCGGGTATCGTGGGTCTTGCTCCTGTTTCCGCCTCTCGACGGCACAGGCAACCTCTGTCTGGGGGATCGACTCTAGTTAGCGGGTACAGCTTGTTGAGTGGGGTTGGCTTGAGGCGTCCGGTTACGATGCGACAGGTGTCGTTCAGACCGGCGGTCACCTGTGCGGCGTTTGCGGAGCGGTGCCAGACCGGGCAGGTGAACTGGCCAGCAGAGAAGCACAGTGCCAGGCCAGTGGTGTGCACAGTGTGAGCCGTCGTGCCCCAGCTGGTTGAGGTCGGCCTTCGCAGCAGGTTGTTGCGCGAGTTAACCTTTTGTCGGGTGTTAAAGCAATGAGCTTTGTACGTGAGTGCCCTGTCCAGTGTGATCCCCAGATATCTTGGGTGAGGGCAGTGCTTGATCTCTACACCATTCCAGGTGACGCTCAGGGCTCTCCTCGCTTGGTGGTTGTGCAGATGAAACGTGCAAGTCTGTGTCTTTGAGGGGTTAGGCCTGAGGCAATTGGCCTCATAGTACTGTCCTAGATGTTTCAAGGCCTGAGACAAAGTCGACTCTACCTCTTCAAAAGAACTGCTCTGAGCTGCTAAGGCCAATTCGTCTGCATACACGAAACGTTGTGTCTGGGGCGGGCTGGGTTGGTCATTCGTGTAGGTATTGAACAGGGTTGGGGCAGGACGCTACCCTGTGGAAGACCATTTTTCTGACATCTCCAGCGACTCTTCCCCGTGTGGAGATGGACTTGGGAATCTGCGGTTGTGGAGCAGCTTGTTGAGAATTTTCATGAAAACTGTCCTTGGTAATATTTGCAACTTTTGAAAACAGTCCCTTGATGTTGACCATGTCGTAGGCAGCAGATAGGTTGACAAATGCCACGCCCGTAATCATACTGAGTTCAAAGCCATCCTCAATAAACTGTGTCAGCTTCAGTGTATGGCTCGTGCAGGACTTCCCGGGTCAGAACCCAGCCTGTTCAGGTATGAGTTGTGGCTCGACTACGGTTGCCAGCCGGTTGAGCAAGAGGCGCTTTCAAGCTCTCCAAGCTTTCCAAGCTATTGGTATTCTAAACATTGTTAAGCAGTCGTTGAAAAGTGCCAGGAGCCACGATGTTGCCCCTGGACCAGAGACAGAGCTGAGTGCCTATATGGTTCTGCAGAGTAGTTAGACTGTAAATGGGTGTCTTGAGGGCAATTTGTAGACTTCTGGCTTAAGCACAGCAATTTTAAGAAGCTTGTGAGTAGCAATTTTATGAAGCTTTTGCTGCTTGAATAGCAGTATAATTGCACACATACAATTTGAGAATAATTTTAGCATTCAAATACAGCTATACATGCAGTATTTTTAACTGATCTTTCCTAGTATTCTATAACAAAGTCTTAATTCATTGCATAACCTGTTTTTACATGATAAACATGATAAGTGACATGATCCATGAGCATATGTTTTTTTTATATGCCAAATCCATCTTAGAACACAATGAACACATAACGCATAACTTAATATATACAGTGAAATCACTTTTTATATTTTATGTAAAACAGTTTTCTTTTTACAAATACGATCTCTAAGATTTACGGTTTTACCGTTTTACCTCAATATAGGCTAAAAGTGTTATTTTATAATTTGTCCTTTACTTACAGGTTTGCCATGTAGTGGCAACTCAATATCTTCGACTGTGCACCACTTTGTTATTAGTGTGTACAAAAATGAATGTGCCTGGAGTAGCACAACATTAGTTGTATTACCTTCTAAGTCCACCAATGCAGTGATATTATCTAACCCATTTTGAAAAACTGACCTTGAAATCATTGCTTAAGGAAATGCTTAAAATTCTTGTCTTATTACAACACATTTTTGGGGATGCACACTATTATTAATGTTACCCCATTTCAACGAAATAAGCTACATCAGCCAACTACTAACTACATTCAACAGACTCAACTGTTTTATCTGAAAACAACAACAACAAATAAATGAACAACTCAGCTGTGAAATGTAAATAAGTTGATGTAATTATGCACAGAATATTACATAAATAATAGAATCAATAAAATAAATAACAAAACTAAATAATGTTGCTTCTACTCCTATGCAGATTTGTTGGCTCAGTTTTGCAAAGATTTAATTTGATTGGATGTTTAAACAGCAATCCAGTCACATCTCTTGATACTAAGTTAATTCTTGCTTTCCCCTTTGAAAGGTTTCTGTCTGCGCTTATTGTCATGAATATACTGATAATATATTATGCTGCAATCTTATGATATATTCTTGCGCTGTGATCCTAAAAATATTGCCTTTTATCTTAACATCCTACAGGCATATGTATTTCACCGTGGAGGAGTTTGTAATCAAAAAAGTTAGAAAAAGTTAGTAGAAGCTCTGTCCCTGCATTTGGTCTAGTTAGCTTTCTGTTTCACCATGGTTTGCTGGAACAAGAGATGTAGTTGGGATGTGATGAATGCAAATTAGCTGCATGAGCCATGCAGAAAAAGATAAATAATATGCCATTAATCAGAATAACCCACACACAGCACTCCTCCCTTACTTTGAAAATCCCAATTAAAACCAGGAGAAATCAATCAGCATATTGTGTTATGGGAATTAATTTTAATCTGCCTTTCAGCTAGTGTAACACTGCTTTCAAGAGGGGAAAACACAAATGAAGATGGAGGGGGTGCTGCGTGTTGATGCTTATTTAAAAAGAAAGAAAGAAAAATCAGCAGGGATCAAAATCAAAAACGAACATGAAGCATCTGGCTTATGAAGTTATGCTTTGTCAAAGTCCCTCTCTATAGGTGCTAGGTTCCCACAGTTGATAACACACAAGCAGAATACTTACTGCTTGCATTAACCTGCCTGCACTTTTCCTCAATCTGATATATTAGCCCTCTCTGTCTACAATTTGATAGATTAATTCTCTGTCCAGAAATTTCCTCTTGCCACTCATGCTTTCCTTTTTCTACTCCTTGCAGCCATTCTCCTGAGAGCATCCTTAGATTAATGGACTCTGGCAGGAGAACACACACACATACACATATACACACTCTGGTCCATTCCAAAGTTATCATGAAGATGCTCTACTCTGTCCAAAGGTTACACTCTTGAGAGTAAGAACTCTGAACAGCCATTTCAAACTTACTTCACTGTTATTTTTCAAAGCCAGAACTAGAGTTTACTGTTGCACAATCACTGACACGTATGTAAAAAAGAAAAGAAAAAAAAAGCAATATAATATATGTATATATTTTTTAGATGCAAACAAGTACAAACTGGCTGTTGCCTGAGCTGGTGAAGAAAGCATTAAACCAAATAAGTTTATTTGCTGTAAGAGTGGTTTTATTCCTTATAAGTAATATTATTAATTATTATTAATTATTAATATTAATATTATTCCTATATAAGTAAATGAGTCCAAGGTGAAGCTAATTGATTGGGCTTTATTGTTAGCAAATTAACTATAAAATAATTTTACTGTTAGTTTATTGTTGGTAGTAATCTATCTTTAAAACCTGGCAGGGAGTACAGCTGACCTGGAATGTATAATATTTCTGGCTACATGTTTGACTTCAATTGGCCTGAAAATTAGAGGATGTACTGTACTAACAGTAGGGTTGGGAGGGTTACTTTAAAAAACATTCCGTTATAGTTACAAATTACTTAATAAAAAATATGATCAGTACATAATCCAAGTATCACAATAAGTAACGTAATCTGACTACTTTTGGATTACTTCAAGGTCACATATATAAATAAAGTCAAGAGAAAAGCAATATGATCTAAAACACTTTTATTTAGAGATTATTTTAGAGCTTAAAAACATGTTCAATGTTTAGATATGTTTTAAGATAAATAAATAAATAAATAAATAAATAAATAAATTAGAGATCACTGTCCCTGATGTGGATAACATTACATCACAAAAGTTAGGATGACCATATTCTGGTTTTCCAAAAAGATGACCCCGTTTTTTTGTGTCTTAATAGCGTTCAAAACAGTGTTACTATGAATTCAGATTTTAATACACTGAAAAAGACTGTTAGCACTATTAGCATTACATAAATATATAGATAAATTCCTACATTCTTTTGAATGTGCATGGAATAAAATAAAACATTAGATGCCATGAGTGTGCCTTCTGTCATCATGTACACATTTGAATGTGATATCATGAAATTAAAAATGACCTTATATGGCCATAGGCATTGTTTCAACTCAGGACAGCAGTCATTTACTGTTATTGTCAAGCAACTGTTTGACACCGTACACAACAATGCTTCATCTTCACGCGTTTGCTGAAAGTAGGCTAATGGTTGAGAGGCAGGAATTTGGCCAAAGGTTGCTGTAAGCCTTTTATAATCAACCAATTGGTGTGCGAGGAGGTGGCAATTACAGAGAGGGGTTAAAGCAATGCAAATATGTGCACATATGATGCAGTATTACACCCATAAGCACATCATAATGAAGCTAAAGCCAAATTCCAGACATTTTTTCAAATTTAGAAATCCTGGCCGGAAACTTTTTTATGGTCTGAAAAAGAGGACACCCAAACAAAAGCATTTCAGAGAACAATTTGTGTTAATTTCTACCAAATTCACTTTGCGCAAAATTTATTTGTGCATGCACCAGGAGGTTACTCATGTGAGTCATGACTGACAAGAGAGAACCAGAACTGTAATCAAGCAGCTGTCTATATTGTGTTATGTCAAAAGATTAATTTTTTTGGTTTTAAATGAATGTAATGTAATGAAATGTAATCCCCAAAATAGTATTCCCATTTTTTACAAAATGTACCTGTAATGTGATTACTTTGATTTTTCACGTAACTGTAACAGATTACAGTTACCATTTCTTTGTATCCTGATTACGTAATGCCGTTACATGTATTCCGTTACTCCCCAAGCCTGATTAACAGTGAGTGCTGAACATGCTTTCAATAACCATATTACAAGTTCTGCAGGAAAGGATACATTATAAAACCTTTGAGGGTTTAAATAGTTTAATATTGTTAAATATTTAGTTAAATATTGTATGTTATTTTATACAATATTTATACAGTCATTTGATGGCAGGCTAAGAGTAACTCTCAGTGGAGGGTGGAGCCAGCAGAAGGAGAGACCCCCCCAGAGGGGCAGCTAGAACTGACACTGGTTGCCCGTCTAGATGATACTCTCCCCTTTCAGGACAAATTGCAGTTGGCCATCCATAGCAGCCAAACCTGCACAGTACCCTTGTGGGCCACGGGGAAGGGTACCACCATTGTAACTGATCGGCTCTTTGCTCCCCATCTGGACCTTGTTACCCACTTTAGGTATGGTGTAAAATGAAAACTATATTTGTTTCAAATTTTTATAAAACCACTTGGGTGAATTGCAGTCTCTGTGTGTTTTCTATTTGCTCAGCCCCATGCCTATGCCACTTTTAGCTAGAAGTCTATAATATTTTGTAATTTAATTCATATCTCTTTTTAGATGTTGCAAAACAAAAACAGAGTGACATGATCAGTGAGCATATTTTATTTCCACAGTAGTTTCATTAGATTCTGTTCTTAAGATGTATTAATGTTCTGTATGAGTTATCATTATATATTTTGTGTATGTCATACTACATAGTTTTCTTCATCATGTTTGCCTACGTATATGGTACCCTTCAAATAAAATGAAAATGGTTTTATGTACTGTATATAAGACTTAACTTAAATTTCGGCCAACTAGTACTCAAGGCTATGAGGTAGGGAGATTAGTAGTGCTGAATCAGCAATCAATACTTAATATACGCTAATGATCTTTTTCTATCAAAGTTTTATAAAAAGACTCCTGCTCAACTAATATACATTTGGAATTAATACCTTTCTGTTTCTACTCTGCAGCTCAGGTCCATGCCAGTATCACTTTAAGATCACCAACAGAGGTCAGCGATTTCACAGGCTTTTCTGGACTACTGAAGGCTTTCTTTAATACCAACCACTCACTATCTCCAGGGAAGGCAAAGCCAGGAGTCCACTGGCACCTTCGACTTTGGGTTCCCCTGTTTTCTCCATGACACCCAAAAGGTTGGAGCTTGGTCCAGGTCACCCCATCAACATGCTGCTGGAAGGCTCCTGTGATATGCTCAAAGTAAAGTAAACATTTTGCCTATATACCATAACACATTCTTAATGGCTGAATTGAACTTAAAGCCCCAAACAGAATTTACTCTAACTGTTTTTTTTTAAACATAGTATATTGTATATCATAATATAGTATATCATAGTATTGTTCTTAATCAATTCTAATTATCCCAGAATGCTGCTCTCAGTTATTAAGTTGTAAATGTATATGCATTTTTCATATGTGAACATATGTTTATTTTTAGATATAGGGATTGCCTGCATTTATTGGTCATTTATTTATTTATTGTGTAGTTTGTTGTGTGCTTGTTTATGTAAAGCTCTCTGCTCTGTTTTTGAAAGCTGCAGCAAGATGCACGAAAGCATATCACATTTATTGCATTCCCTGATACATATAATACGTACCAAATAATGTCAGAAATGCACTGAGTTGCACCAAGCAATGTATTGCTTTCCTTCTCTGGCAGTTTTGCCCTGAGCCTCTATTGATTGAATAGGTAGCGACAAAGGAGGGAAGGTGAAGAGCAGAGATAAACCCAGTCCTCTTACGGCATATATATCAGTATACTGGAGCTCAGTCTTGACAGAGCATGGCTGTATTTCAGATCAGTACTGCCAGGCTTGTCTAAGAATATGAATGAGGTGAATATGAATAAGGGGCACATCTCACAGCTTAGGCTTTGAATATGAAAAGTTTAACGGAGTGTGTGTGTGTGTGTGTGTGTGTGTGTGTGTGTGTGTGTAGGTGGTAAGAGAAAGGCTGGTATGCCATGCCATCGTCGGGAATCAGAATGGGAAGGAGCGTATCATGACAGTGGATATCACGTGTCAATTCATTGCCCCAGTCTTGAATATCTCCCCTCAGCAGCTCAACTTCTGTGTAGAAAAGGTTTGTGTGCTCTAGCTTGTTACTGACTGAAACCTGTGTGCTCATAACATACTCTCCTTTAATATTCTATAAAGTGAATCTTCTTCATTATACTGTCATTATGCCATCAAAATAAGGTCACACTTGGCACTAGGCAGAACTCAATGTTGGGTGAGAGCATCTAATGCATGCCATTTTTGTTATCTAAGTGAATTGCGCTACAGCATCATGGTCTAAACCTGAAATTCTAGGCATCACTTGTACTTTATTATTATTATTATTATTATTATTATTATTATTATTATTATTATTATGGTGGGAGGGTGTCCTTCTCTTCCATATGCTTGCATTGTGGCAATTACCTAGTCCTCTGAACTGTTTACTGACTGTTTGCTATTTTGATTAGTCTGTAGAGCAGATTATAGACATGAAAGTGCTGCAGTCCATTTTTTTTAGAGATCAATAAATCAATATTAATGTCAATTCAAAAATATTTTTAGTTCAGAATTACAGTTTAATAAATTACAACATAGTAGAACAGTAGAACTATTTTTGTAACTTGGTGTAAATTGTTAGGTGACTATTATGTAAAGAACAGACAGATCAGGAGGAACCATGATTATAATGAAACTGATTTCCTGTCTGCCATATATTGCCTTCATTATTACATCCCGCCGTACTCTCTCTCTCTCTCTCTCTCTCTCTCTCTCTCTCTCTCTCTCTCTCTCTCTCTCTCTCTCTCTCACACACACACACACACACACACACACACACACACACACACACACACACACACACACACAAACACAAACACACACATACCCAGCCAAATGTGCACGGCCTCCTACCCTTTCCCTGCTGTGAGCTTCAGCTTTAGTGGTTTTCATAGATCTTCATGATATTGTGACAATCGCTTTCAAGTTCCATTGCCAGGCAGCTTTTTCAAAACTTAAAATGCTAATTTGGTTTGAGAGCATTCTTTTATCTGGTACAGTCCCATATGTCTATGTGTTGACAGCACATGCTAGATTTACAGATAATTCCTGCACAAGGGCCTGCAAGACTAAAGCAATTAAGTAGAAGGAGAGGGGAATGAGAAGGAAAGGAACTTGATTGAATCGGATGGGAAAAGAGACAGGAGTGAGGATGAAATTTTGGTTTCTACATATTGGCACTAATATTAGAGAACTAATAGCAGTCTAGAAGATATTATTACTGTGGGCAGTCATCCTTAGGTAATAAATGATTAGATTCTCTGTAAGAGAGAATCACAGAGGAAAGATTTGATAAGTCACAGAGTATGAGATTTATAATTGTGAGTGCCAACAAGAAAATGTTATACAACAGACATTCCCAACTTTATACAACTTTCTACACATACAATTTACCACAAAAGCTCCTGCAATCCACAATAGGTCAGATCCAACTGTTAAAAAAAAACAATTACAGATGTAATACAGTAACTGATGTTAATAAACAGAAATAAAGTGCTAAAAAAAAAGAATAAAATAAAACAGACGTAAACAAGCTGTACTCAAAATGAAAAGGATGAACATATTTGAGCTACTGTTTGCTTGTAAGGTTACTTTTGCTAGCTGCAGTTGTCAATAGTTGTAATCATGTGATTTTTGGATACTTAACTATTTCATAAAGCTGGATTATATATACTGTTAGATAGTGTTATAAATTAGATTCTGTTGAATCTTTGCCCAATATTTTATGCGTAGATTTTTTAATATTTGCCCTTTTTTGACATTGACAAAACATATGTCAATACAATAACATGCTGTTGTATAATACGTTTGTGCTTTCTTCTGAGCGTTTATGTTTGCCTTGAGACACTTTTAGAACAATGTATATAATAGACTTGCTGCGATAGTCAGTGTTACTAGTGTTATACGTTGTTCAGGCACACACCGATTTAACACCCCCCCCCCCCCCCCCCCCCCGTGTTACACAGTGTTACCGGTCGATTAACCAGTGAGAAAATTTCCTCACCATCACATTACTAGTACAGAATTAATATTTTGTATAATATTGAAAAAAAATATTGCTTAAGGTTCTAGAGGCTCTAGACAAGATTAATAGGAAAAACAGGACTATCTAACTGATATATTCCCAATGAACACTGCTGGAGAGGAGGTGCCCGTGGCCCCTATGTGTTTTATTTGTTCCATATTTAATTTGAATATGACTACAACCATCTTTTCTACAATCTTGCAATTGTTGAATATATTGACAGTCCTTCTTGATATTTTGCCATCATAGTCCACTGGGATGTTGTGGTTGTTGTCTGTTTTTTGAGTTTGATGGGTTTGTTCTATATCCTCCAGGTTCCAGGTATGCCCCTTGTGCCTCTGTATGAGAGGCTCTATTTGAAGAATGTCTCCACATTGGTGCTCTCTCTGGAGCTCATCTTGGCTGAGCCATTTGGGCTCTGTGACTGTACCAGTGATGACTCATTCACCTCCTCAAAGGTACACTTCTTCAAAAAGAGTTATTTGGCAGGGATGCCAACTTTCAGGAAGGGTTTGGCAGAAGATTAGTGAGTGGATGGGGTGGGATATTATTAGAGAAGGATATTATTGCATGTATTTTTTTATTGAGCACCCCAAAATTAAATGAGGCACATGACCATTATGGTTTAAAAGTTTACTGAGTTTACTGAGTTAGCACCTACCTTTGGTATAGACCTATGGTGTAGAGGTCTTTTCACAAGTCACTATCATTTTGTGAACATGATAACATTCACCACCAAACATTCAGTGTTATCATTTAAAATTTTGCTAACATGCAGTTATAACATGCAATTATCGTACAAATAATTTTAGTAGAGACAGTTTCCTTTGAGTGTTGTTGTCTTGCATTAAATGACAGTTATAAGGCTGGTGTTATATAATCCTTGGCTATTACAATGGTGCTTGAAAATTTGTTGAACCCTTTAGAATTTCATATTTCTGCATAAATATGACCTTTACATAATATGATGAATCCTGAGTCCTGAAAGTAGATAAAGAGAAATCAATTAAACAAGTGAGACAAAAATATTATACTTGACTATTTATTTATCGAGAAAAATTATCCAATATTGCAGACTTGTAAGTGGCAAAAGTATGTGAACCTTTGCTTTCTTCTGTGACCTTTTTGTGTAGAAATAACTGCAACTAAACATTTCTGGTAATTGTTGTTCAGTCCTGCACATTGGCTTGGGGGAATTTTAGCCCATTCCTCCAAATATATATATTTTTATTTTCCATGATTATGATTCAATCATTTAAGATCAGTTCAATGTGATTTTTGCTTACTAATGATCTTATTACGTTTTTGGGTTTCTGTCCTTGATTATGTTTTTGTCAAGGTGTTTTGTCTTTTGTCTTATGCTTTTGTATTGCTTATGTAGCCAACCTTACCCAACTTATGTTTAGACTAAGATATTGAAGTCTAAAAGACCCAGAAGTGTGAGTCTCACGCCAAATATATGGGAATTGTCCACCTTTTTAAATTGGGCGGTAAGATTTCCACCTGTTTAAGTGAAATTTCCTTTTATATAATAGTGAAAGGGCATGTTTACAGATCCTGAATAGCTTAAAGAAGATAATCTTTATTTAACATTATGCATAAACTTAACCTATCAATTATATTCAAAGGCAAATTCAACAAATATTTGAAATTACACTGTATAAGTATACTGTGTGACTAATAAATATTCCTTAGTGTAACATTTAGCATTTCACCTTCGAAATAAACAGCTTTACTGAACTTGGTGAAGAGTGATTCACTTGACATTACCTAAAGCATTGATTAATCTCACTCTTCATTTATTCTGTGTTGGTGCATGTAGAGTCTGGTGATGGGTATTGGTGCTGAAGCAGAGCTGCGCTTCGACCCTTTGTACCAGCTGGATTCTGTGAGCCGTGTGGCTGAGGAAGTGCTGGAGGTGAACTGCAGTGGGCACCCACAGTGAGACACCGTGGCTCTGCGAGGAGAGGCACACTTTCCCAACCTGCACTTCTCCAGCCATGTGTTGGACTTTGGCTGCATCCCCAACTGTACAGAAGTCCAGCAGCAGCTTACCATGACAAACTCCAGCCCACTCCCCGTCAACTACCGCTGGGCTTTTCTGCTGGACCAACAATATTACCACATAAGGTAGAGACATCTTTCATGGTTATAAAAGAATGGTGCAGTAAACCATCAAATTAGCACTAAATTACTGAATTTTCCTGGATGAGCTAACACAAGGAGCCTATTATTTCTCATACAGATTTAACTCTAATAGCACTTACATTATGCAAGACAGCATTTTGCAAATCCTACCGCGTTCACTGGTCTATGATAGTTTTCAATCAGTGTTAGCACATTAGCATTTGTTTGACCTTATGCTCATGTGTGTCCTTAAGATTGTACTTAACCATTGGTGCCAGATCTGGCATCAACCATCCTCCCAAGAAACACAGTCATCAGAAAAGAAGTCAGCTACTGCTCAATCCATAAAATGCATAGTTTTATTGGGTGAATCATAATTTTATAGCTTGCTTTATGGGTTTTTATCTACTTTGTCATGAATTGTATACCAGTATATTTGTCCCTTAAAGTCATGTGAAAAAATAAGTACACCCCATGGAGATTTTTGCTTATTTGGACAAGCAAACATGTGATCATCTTTGAAACAGTGCCTATTAATAAAGTTGATATACCTGAACAAAACCACAAGGAAAATGAACTATTTCAATAATTTATTCAACAGAAATATCAATAGATGTGATATTCTTCAGTGGAAAAAGTAAGTATACCCGTGGCCTCAGAAGCTAGCCCCTTTTAGCAGAAATAAAATCTTGTAGGCAGTTTGCATAATTGTCCACCAGTCTCTGACATTGACTTGCTGGAATTTTTGACCACTATTCCATGCAATACTCTTTCTGCAAAGAAATATTGCAAGATATTTGAGGGTTTTCTTGCATTTACTGCCCCTTTCAAATCCCCCCCACAACATTTCAATGGGATTCAAATCCAGGTTTTGACTAAGCTATTCCATAACCCTCCATTTCTTCTTTTTGAGCCATTCCTTGGTGGATTTGCTAGTGTGCTTAGGATCATTATCCTCTTGAAAAATCCACTTTCGGTTCAACTTCAACTTTGGGACAGATGGGCTCATCTTCAAGTACTCTTTGATATGATGCAGAATTCATAACTTGAATGAATGCAAGCTGTCCAGTCCCTGAGGCAGCAAAGAAACTCCAAACCATAACATTTCCACCACCGTGCTTCATAGTTGGTATGAGGTGCTTCTTCTGAAAAGCTGTCTTTTGGTCAGTGAAAAACATGTCTGCTGTTACTGTGGCCAAACAACTATATGTTCATTGGCAAACCATAGTCTTGCTTTAATGTTCTTTTTAGACAACAAAGGCTTTTTCCTGCCATGCCTCCCATGCAGGTCAAATTTGTGCAATCTCTTTCTGATTGTAGAAGCATGTACTTTGACACCAAACAAGACTTTATATATATATATATATATATATATATATATATATATATATATATATATATATATATATATATATATATATATAAACACCCACTTCTAACATGGCCGCTGAGGACTACACTTCCCACACACGCATGTGCTCATCTGCCCCGGTACGTGACAACGCTACATGAAATTTATTTAATACTTAGCGGAGAAGCCTTTTTTTCTTTTAATGACATCTTCAAGACACTTCCTGTATAAAGAAATGAATCGGCCGCAATATTCAGGTGTGATTTTGGCCCATTCTTCTAAACATATTGTCTTTAAATCTTGTACAACTGGAATCAAGTCAGGTGATTGACTGGGCCAGTCTAACACCTTGCTTTTTTTCCCCTCTGAAACCAATTGAGAGTTTCCTTTGCTGTATGCTTTTGATTGTTGTCCAACTGGAAGGTCCACCCACGTCTCATCTTCATCATCCTGGTGGATGGCAGCAGATTCTTCTCAAGAATGTCCCGGTAAAGGGCTCCATTCATCTTTCCTTCAGTTATAAATCTGCCAGTAACATGTGATGAAAAACAGCCCCACACTATGATGCTTCCACCTCCAAATTTCACTGTTGGTATAGTGTTTTTAGGGTGATGTACAGTGCCATTTCTTCTCCAAACATGGTATGTAGTATGACAGCCAAAAAGTTACATTTTGTTCTCGTCTGACCAGCCTAGACTCTCCCAGTAATTCATAGGTTTGTCCAAATGAGTTGTAGCAAACTTTAAATGAGCTTCAACATGCCTTTTCTCTAGTAATGGAATCTTGCAGGGTGAGCGTGAGCAGTGGAGTGCATTGCCTTTTGTTTTCTCTGTGACGATGGCACCTGCTGCCTCCAAGTGGTCCTTGGCTCTTGGGCTACTCTTCTGACTATTCTTCTGACTCCCTGGTCAGAAATTTTGCGAGGAGCTTCAGTGCATGGTCGGTTGATGACGGAGTGATGATGCTTCCACTTGCGCATAATGGCCCCAATGGTGCTTACTGGAAGACTCAGAATTTTTAAATGTCTGTATCCGATTACATCAATATGTATCGCAACAATAAGTTTGTGAAGGTCTTGGGAGAGCTCTTTGCTTTCACCCATCATGAGATGTTTCTTCTGTGACACCTTGGTAACAAAAAGCCTTTTTATAGACCATCAATCTACTAACCCAGCTGATATTAATTTGCACAGATAGGAGGTGTAATTACTTACGGATTTCAGCTGGTTCCTTGCCTTACCTTGCCTTGGAGAACTGCTTTTTCTTAGCGTGTTCAATACTTTTTTCCAGTGTCATTCCACTTTATTACACATAAATTTATTTATGGACTTTAATGTTGTAAATTCTTTATATTTCCGGATTTCTTGAGTTAATACTGATGTCTGATGAAAATATCATGTGAATAGCCTCATTGGAAATATACTTACTGAATTTTTTTTTTTAAGTGTTCAATACTTATGTCCCCCACTGTATTTATAGGCATACTTGGCCAAGGCCAAAGTCCAACACTTTTGCTTTTAGTTAAATGTTAAATATGGACACAGCCACTTCTCTGGATCTTGTTTCTCTGATACCCTCCAGTAGTCCAATATACTTGCATTATTACTGTAAGCCCATGCATTTTCTTCAAAATATTTCTTACAGCCTAGTCACTGACAGTTCTCCGGATAGCACATATCACCCATTCACCATAGCATATAACATCTGACTACTGACTGTGCAGCATGCACACATTTCTCATTACGCTCTGGGGACTACATTCTTGATGACCCTTGACATAGCCAGGACTAAGTCCGAGTGCAATGCTGAGCTATTCAGGGTTTGCATCCCTATGAGGAAATGTTCATTGCCAGAATCAGGTCTAGTCACGCCTCACAGGTCATTAGTAAAGACTGAATAAACTACCATTTATAAATAAGCTTTTGATCTCTGAGAATCTTTGATCATCTGAGGATGAAGCCGTCAGGATGAAGCCTTCACTCTGCTGATGTTCAATTGTACTTGCATTCATTGATTAATACGATATTCCTCTATCAGAACACTGTAGCCACCATTCAAAAAATCGATCAGTGTTGGACAGCAAATGTGGCTTTAGATATTACTTGTAGAGAAACTGCTGAAAATGTGTAAATGACCTATAGAGCTCTGCAGTGTCATTACTCGTACACAGTCATACAAAATGGTTGCCCACAACAGCATGCAAATCACAATGTGCTGTGTTAAATCCCAGCTGTCAATAGGGGGCCAGCTCCAGGCTGCATGGACTACAGTTTTTATAGTTTTTAAATTGTACTTCAGCATCTGCCATGTCCCATCTCGAGCAAATCAATAGCATGCTCCATGGGACTAGATTGCTGGCTAGTGAAAATTAATCACTCTCCTGCCTCTCCTCAGCCACCCATCAGCAAAGCCATCTAATAATGGCTTGACCTTTCCTATCAATGCTGGCAAGTGTTCAGCATACATTGTCCTACCTGCTAATTAAAAGCCTACTGGTAATTAAAGCAGTTGTAAAGGTACCATTATTGCAGCATTACACTGAGATGTGTCTCTGCCTGCCTTGTGAGGGAACCCTGATAAATGTGGATTTTGTCTGAGCTAGCTAACTTACATTCATTATCTATGGCTGAAGAGAATCTTGACTGCTTTACTTCCACTGTCCTGGAGCCAGAGGAATATGATAGTGGAACTCACAGAGGAGAAATGAGATGAGGCACAGCAAGAGACAGTAAACTGTGGGACCCACTGGGAAATAATTGTTTGTGTCTCATATGTGTCGATGTAAATTGAATGGTGGTTCTTAAAAGACCAGACTAGAGGTGCGCATCAGTTTAGAGATCCTGCAGGATTCAATAAATTTGCACTTTCTTGCAAGCACGTTCTTGCAGGCAGAAGCAGGCAGTCAGATGTGAAACTTGCAGGACAAATAAAGGCCACATTTTTAATATACAAGTGTATTGAGTGCCATATGATGCATTTACTGCTTTCATTCATTCATCTTCAGTAACTAATTTATCCTGGTCAGGGTCACAGTGGTTTTTATTTATACAGTAGGTCAAATAGAACCAATTCAGTTTGTCAGAAATTATCACACACTGTACATGTGCAAATAATAATATGTCATAATAGGTCAAACATTTTGAGATAGCAGGTGGGACTGGTCAAGAATGTCCAGTTCAAGTGGGCAGGATTGAAAAAAAAAAAAAAAGTAGCCTACCAGTAGGTGTTAGGGAGGAATGAAGAAACCAGAGAACCTGGAGGAAACCCACATAGATGCAGATAAAACATGCCAAACTCTTTGTGGACAATAACACAAGCTTATGATCAAATGGAGGACCCTGGAACTGTGAGGAGGATATGTTAGGCAACCATGCCACACACCAGGAGCTCTGCTTATTTGAAATATTTGCTGTGGGCACAGAGGTTCCTGAGGATTACAATAAGTTGACACCAATAAACGGACATAAACAAGTGCAGTGGCTAAAAAAGAGTGGTCCATCCATCCATTTTCTACATCGTTTGTCCTAGTAAGGGTTGCGGTAGCAGCATACTAAGTAGGACAGACCAGACCTCCCTATCCCCAGCTACAGAGTCCAGCTCCTTCTGGGGGATTCCCAGGCATTCCCAGGCCCAAGGCATATTTTTTCTGGGTAGAGAGAGAGAGAGAGAGAGAGAGAGAGAGAGAGAGAGAGAGAGAGAGAGAGAAGAGTGGTGATCATTTCAAATGAAATGTATTGAAATGCAAGAAAAAAAAGCCTAATGGATGCTTGCTTCTAAAAAGAGTCCTAAGGAAAAGATTTATTATATCTTTTAAACACATTCTAATTTGCATGAGGGGAAGAGTGTCTATGAGCTTGATTCCATATAAAACACTGCCCCCTGCTGCTTCTTCAGGAAGGACCATAGCACTGTTCCTTTCCCAGTCATAGATACAGTATACTATAGCCCCTGTTTTTGTGATCATAGTGTATGCCCTAAAACATTGGCACACAAGGTAGCCTGGTGCTGAGCAGCACAATACAAAAAGGGTAGTATTTAAATTAATACATTATAAAACAATTACTTGCATTTGCCCAATTGTAGTGGGGCATGGTGGCTTAGTTGTTAGGATGTTTGACTCACACCTCCTGTTGGAGGTTGAGGTTCAGTTCCTGCCTTGAACCTGTGAGCGTGGTGTTTGCATGTTCTCCCCATGCTTTAGGGGTTTACTCCGGGCACTCCGGTTTCCTCCACAAGTCCAAATACATACATTGTAGGCTGATTGGCATCTGCCTGTGTGTGTATGATTGTACTCTATGATGGGTTGGCATCCTGTCCAAGGTGTCTCCTGCCTTATGCCCCAAGTCCCCTGGGAAAGGCTCCTGGCTCCCTGCAACCCTGTGTAGGATAAGCAGTACAGAAGATGGATGGATGGATGCCCAATCAAAACATTTGCTCTAAAATCAAGTGTGTCATGATAATAAATTTGATTTTACATATAGATTTCATATCAGTATGTCACTGGTAGAAAAACCTCTTGGTTAACACCACCAGTATGTAGAATTTGAGGTCTAGACAGACTCAGTTCCAGCTGATTTTGTTGTGTTCTACTCTAACACTGGGGCTCCACACACCTATTGTGGCTCTGTGGAATCTCACTATACCCCCCCTCAGTTAGTGAGGGAAACATCAATGGTCATTAACTGTCTCCAGCAGGGCACTAGTCTCAGATGTACCCCTGTTGTGAATTCTGTGCAGTGTGGGTAGAATTATCAGTAGAGTTGGAAATGCATAGCGTAGACAGTCTGGCCAGTGCATTCTGACCTTGGACTGTCCAGCTCTGCCCTGGAGGCACTGACCAAGAGGTCAACCTCTGACTTGCCAAATTAAATTTAATTACATTTTATTTTATTTGTATATTGCTATTAACAATATCCACAACAACAGAAAGTGAGTCACAAATGCAGAAGCTTTAAGCAGAAACAGAGCATCAGGATGAATCAGACAGATCCGGTGGGTGAGAAGAGCACTGGCACTGGCACCACATCAGGTAGCTTTGTAAGAAAAAGCTCTTTCCATTTGCTAATCTACATTATTCAAGGTACTGATAAAGAACCTGTACCTTTTGACTGAAGCAGGACTGTATCATAATAGACCAAAATTTTGCTCAGGTGTTGTGGGAATGAAACCCCCTAATGACCATTTCTTTATAGGTAATTATTAATAGTTTTTTTTTAACCAATTCAAACTACTGGGAGCTAATACAATTTACTGCAAGCTAATATAATGTGGATAAAAAAAGGACTAATATGGTAAATCATTTAGGTTTTTTAGTATGGTTTACTGCATTTTGGACTAACTGGGGTTTGTTGATACAGCTACTGGAACATCCAGGCAGCAAAGCAATACAATAGTTTAACCTAGCAGTAACAAAAGCCAGAGCTATTTTTTCTGCATCATGTAATGACCTTCTTGCTTATCTTAGTACTTTCACTGAAAGAAAAGGTTATCCCAGTAATACTATGTAGATGAGCTTCAAATGAGAGACTGGAAAAAATAATCATGCCAAGGCCTTTCATTGCTGCACATGATGTAACTAAAAGGCCAGCAAGAGTCAAAAAATAATCAGAAAGCATACTTATACACAGCAAAATCCCCATGGTGAATTTTAGAGCCATTTATATTGTATATAAATAGCCATTATAAAGAAATGGTCATTAGGGGGTTTCATTCCCACAACACCTGAGCAAAATTTTGGTCTATTACGATACAGTCCTGCTTCAGTCAAAAGGTACAGGTTCTTTATCAGTACCTTGAATAATGTAGATTAGCAAATGGAAAGAGCTTTTTCTTACAAAGCCACCTGATGTGGTGCCAGTGTCAGTGCTCTTCTCACCCACCGGATCTGTCTGATTCATCCTGATGCTCTGTTTCTGCTTAAAGCTTCTGCATTTGTGACTCACTTTCTGTTGTTGTGGATATTGTTAATAGCAATATACAAATAAAATAAAATGTAATTAAATTTAATTTGGCAAGTCAGAGGTTGACCTCTTGGTCAGTGCCTCCAGGGCAGAGCTGGACAGTCCAAGGTCAGAATGCACTGGCCAACAGTGTTTATATCATCCAACTGGACACAAATGAACACTCTGGGTGTTAATCCAACACTAGGGATTTTACTGTGTAGCTGGCAGTGGCACTATTAGACATAATTCTGTCTTAACCATGTTAAGATGGAGGAAGTTACTGAGCATTCAGTGTCTAATGTACAGTACTTTCCACATTCCTCAGCTTGTGAAGCTGGTGTCTGTCATATAGCTTTGCTGAAACTTACACACAATTTTGAATACTGTCAGTTTAAATGGATGCCATTTATGTTCTGACATTCCAGTGGTCTGTTTTAAATAGCAAGCATGATCTTGTGCCAAATCTTTCAAGGATCTGGGACATCACTTCTGGGTGCAGATTCCACTTTTCCGGGTGTGTCTGCTGCTGCGTTGTGCTATCCCATGTCATGCCGCTGTGGTGATGGATTTAATCACTGTGTGCTTTGCAGGTCTTGTGTAGTCAATTTGGTTAGTTGTTGCATGAGCTGATGTAACAATTATACAAGCTGTGGTGATAATCACTAAGACCCTGGGATCTGATAGGTTGATAGACAGAGGCGTAATACTGTACATCACGTTGAATTAAGCAAACAAACTCAATGAACTCATGTACATGCATTCGCCCATAACAAGCTCCTATTATATGTGGAAGAAGCAAGTTAGCATTTTCCTTTGCTGGCAAAAGACCAAATTGGGAGAAAACGGGGTTTAAAAATGATGGTTGAATTGCTGAAAGTTTAGTACCTTCTCATCCATCCATCTTCTACCGCTTACTCCTTTTCAGGGTCACGGGGAACCTGGAGCCTATCCCAGGGAGCATCGGGCACAAGGCGGGGTACACCCTGGACAGGGTGCCAGTCCATCGCAGGGCACACAATCACACACACTCTCACACCCATTCATACACCACGGACACTTGAGACACGCCAATCAGCCTACCATGCATGTCTTTTGGACTGGGGGAGGAAACCGGAGTAACTGGAGGAAACCCCCGCAGCACGGGGAGAACATGCAAACTCCACACACACATGGCCCCGGCAGAACTCGGACCCCGGACCCTGGAGGTGTGAGGCAAACGTGCTAACCACTAAGCCACCGTGCGCCCTAAAATGCAAACTATATTTGTTTCAAGTTTTTAATAAAACCACTTGGGTGAATTGCTTTCTCTGTGTGTTTATTCTATTTGCTCAGCCCCATGCCTATGCCACTTTTAGCTAGAATTCTATAATATTTTGTAATTTAATTCATATCTCTTTTTAGATGCTGCAAAACAAAAACAACGTGACATGATCAGTGAGCATATTTTATTTCCACAGTAGTGTCATTAGATTCTGTTCTTAAGATGTATTAATGTCGTGTATGAGTTATCATTATATATTTTGTGTATGTCATACTACATAGTTTTCTTCATCATGTTTGCCTATGTATATGGTACCCTTCAAATAAAATGAAAATGGTTTTATGTACTTAACTTAAATTTCGGCCAACTAGTACTCAAGACTGTGAGGTAGGGAGATTAGTAGTGCTGAATCAGCAATCAGTACTTAATATACATTAAGGAAACCCCCGCAGCACAGGGAGAACATGCAAACTCCGCACACACATGGCCCCAACTGGACTCGAACCCCGGACGTGTGAGGCTAACCACTAAGCCACCGTGCACCCTGTTTAGTACCTTCTACCACATCTTCAACAAACAAGAGTGCAGGCAGACACTCCCTGTCATACTGGGACATCTCACCTTTCACACTAACAAATAGTTTAGAAGCAATGTTATAATCGTGAATGAAATAAAGAAAACTAGATGTGAAAAAACATTGTCGTTAACTGAAATCGAAATAAAAACGAGGCATTACAAAAAAAACGATAACTAAAACTGTATTGTCTGTTTGCAAAACTGACTAAAATAAAATACAATTACAGAGTAAATGTCCTTAGTTTTCATCTTTGTCAATGTCTTTCATAGAGCAAATATCTTTCAGAGTTGACATTTCCGAATGGGAATCCGGAATTTACGACATTCCATGTCAAATTGAAAACAGCATAGTCCATGCTCCTCGCCTGGCATCATGGCAGTACCGAAAGTCAGAAGAAAGCGGCAGAGTCCTATTTGGGATTACTTTGAATATGACTGTGTGTCAGATAAAAGCAAGTGCTTTGCAGTAGAAGGTGGTGAAATATGTGGACAAATTATTAATGGGAAATATCCCACGAATTTGAAAGAACATTTGAGAAGCCCGCACAAGGAGGCTAACCTAGCTTACCTTAATAAGGTAAAGGAGAACGCCAAGCCCCCCCTCCCCGAAACAAAAGCTAACCCCGGTACAGGGCTAGGCAGCATGACAGAGACAACAGCAGGACAGAGAACACTACAGCAGTGCTTTCACCAGCCAACCGATAGCTGCTGGTTAGTAAATACGCAGGAACACCACAAGCGGGAGGAAGCCTTGGTTATTATGTTTATTGATACTGGGATGTCTACACAACTGTGTGAGTTGATTGCCTTCATAAAGTTCGCCACTTACTCGAACCAAAGTTCAAAACACCTGGAGCTGCAAGAGTCAACAGCCTTATTGGGGCTAAGAAGGATTTCTGCAAAGCAGAAATTAAGAGATCATTAAGGATGCGAGGAAGCTGACCCTATGTGTAGATGGTTGGAGCAAGAGAGGATTAACAGCATCTTTCATGGTTGAGTCAGCTTGTTTTTTATCATCCGCCTGGAGGCCAGGTTCACCGTGCTCTACATAACCTGCACCAATTGGAGCACCCACACACAGGGTCATTGACCCTCTAGAGTTTATTGTTTTTTAAATTATTATTATTTGTTTCATGTTCTTTTTTCAGATTGAGCTCCCTGACACTCCTGGTTCTTAAGCAATGTCATGTGTGGCTCACAAATGAGTTGAATACATACTGTTCATGTCTGTCTTCTTTAATCTATTGCCTATTTAGGTTTTTTCCTGGCCCACCTCACTTACACGTTATGCACTTAAGGCGGCGTCTTGTGTATACTGTTTACATATTTGTGCCCATATGTACATTTTATGTACTGGTGTTATTGCTGAATACATATTTCTAATATTTTATGTTTTTGTTGAGTTTTTATTACATAATACTTTTTCTAGCCTTGACAAATAACTGCTGGCCCAAATTTAGCCTATTACCCAAAGACACTTAAAATTCAACATAGAAGCAAATACTCACATCTGTGAACCTAGTTGGAGATAGAAAAAAAGACACCAGCCGTGAGTGAGAAGAAGCAAGGGTCCAGATTTTATTTCCACCTCACGAGATCCACACCAATGAGAACTCTCAGAAGTGATCTGACACCTGGAGCTCAAGCTCCAGTATTTATACTGTATTTACACAGTAGATAACCAATATATTTTAGAAAGACTATGATTTCAATACCAATAGGGTTAAAAAGAGCTCATCTACATTACCATAATGTTTAAAAAAAGACTTATCAAATTTACCATGATGTTTTGAAAGAGGCTTATCAAATGAAAGTGGGAGAGAGAGAAAACAATTTTAGAGAGACCTTAGTCTCATGTTGTTATCTCACAATGTTACGTGTGTGCGTTGGAGCCTTTGTGTGTGTTATGTCTGCCCGCCCGCCCTTGACTGTACAAGAGTTTGTGTGTTTCTCAGCCTGCCCTCCTCAGCTCTTATATTTCTCTGTGACTAATAAACCATAGTGTGTTACTCTTAAAGATCTTAAAGTGTGAATCCAACCAGTCCTGTGAATTTTCAATAAAATTACATATTACTCATACTAGGTCTCCCTCGTGTTTATTTCATGTCATTTTTATCCACAACATAACGGATATTACAAAAGACTAAAACTAACACTAAAACTAAGCATTTTCAAAAAATAGAAACTAATCTAGCACACCTGCTTTAAAAACTAATTAAAACTAAACTGAATTTGAAAACATAAAGTCAAAACAAAAATAAAAACTAATGAAAAATGCAAAACTATAATAACCTTGGCTGGGCCAGATGTACAGTGCTATGAAAAATTATTTGCCCTATCATATTTCTTCTTCCTTTTTCTCACCCCTTTTCAGTCTGGACTAAGTTTTGAATGAGGCAGTTCAAATACAGGGCAGGCCTGTATTGTTTACTGCTCAAGGATGGGGTAACTATATTGGACAGCAGACCTGCAACCCATAAGTAGTATTATTTCATTTGACTATTTTATTTATTCATGACTATTCAGTATGTACACTGATTATGAGGCAGCTTTACCTAACAAAGTATGTGTCAGCACACTCAGCAGCCTGAAGTGCGACACTTTTGGGTTTTCACATTAACTTTGTTTTCTGTGATATGTGTGTTTTGTTATGTTTTATGTCATGTCTCCACCCCTGCATTGTTATTGGTTGTTATTGGTTCTTATTCACCTGTTCTGTCTTTAGTCTTGATTAGTTTGTGCATTTAAACCCCTTGTGTGTCTTTGTTCCCTGTGCAGTATTGTTTCAGTGTTTTGCCACCTAAACCTTACAGAGCCTTTTATTTCTGTGTATGTTTCCTTGTGCTTTGATCTCGTTTTTGGTTTCTTGATTTGTATTTCTGGATTTCCCGTATTGTCTCTGCTTATACATCGCCTGACTCTTGCCTGTTTTAGGACTTTGATTTTGGTTCACAATCTGGATTTGTCTGCCTGCCTCTTTAATAAAGCCTTTTGACTGAGGCGGTTGTGGCTCAGGTGCTAGAGCGGGTTGTCCACTAATCATAGGGTTGGCGGTTCGATTCCCGGCCCACATGACTCCACATGCTGAAGTGTCTTTGGGCAAGACACTGAACCCCAAGTTGCTCCCGATGGCAAGTTAGCACCTTGCATGGTAGCTCTGCTACCATTGGTGTGAGGGTGTGTGTGAACGGGTGAATGAGACACAGTGTAAAGCGCTTTGGATAAAAGCGCTATATAAGTGCGCCATTTAACTGCACTTGCATCTGCCTCCTCGCCCCGTACCTGAAAGTATGCACCATTGTCAATGTGCTAACCGCCTTGCTAACCATTTCCTAATTTTAAGTCATTAAGTCATAATCAACATTAATTTTTTCCTTTATTTTTAAAAAAGTCAATAATAAAGTCAGAAAAGATCCCTTACATATACTGTAGCTATCTTAACCATACAGTAAGAAACACAGACTAACTGCGGACTAAAGAGAGGTTGGAAACTGACTGTGTAAAAATTAGTTATGGCAGTGTACATAAAGCCAAAAAAAATATGGACTTCAAGAAAAAACATAAAATACAAGATATTATAGGATATGGTACATTTATTATATTATATTGAGCCCTTACTTAGGTCTCTGGGCAGGTCCAGGCACACTCTAGGAAAGATGCCCTCTCCCCTTATCACAATACTTTCTGGCTCAAAGGAGGCCACCTGTAGTTGGAACGTCTTCTTAAAAACCTCTGGGATTCCAGGAAGGTAGAACACAGAAGCTCTCATCTCCTCATTCGCCCTTACGTGGCCCTTCAAACAAGATATACCAAAATACACAAGCAGGTATCTTATATTACTTCAAATTATAATATACAATGTACAATACAGAATGTTAGTACACATACACATCATTGATTTATAGCACTCTCACACTGCCAATTTTTCCATGATTTACATGGACAGGGTCTGAATCTAACAATTTATCTACAAGAATCTAACAATTAATATAGTGTGTTTTCTCGAAGTGTCTGAAATGTTAAAACCACTTTAATAGTGATGCTAGACTTCCAGTGTAGTACAGTTACTATATATGGTAGAACATTATCTGATCTAAACATTATTGTGATAGAATGCAGCATCTCACCCTGCTGGGAATAACAAGTGGTTGTCCAGGTAAGATGTCTTTAGGGGACACATGCTGATCTTCCAGCATAAAACTGAAGTCAAAGCCCACCTTTCCTGTGTTTCTCAGAATGATCTCTGCTTCTGCCACATGGTCAAATAACTTAAAAAAAGAAAAAGACTTTCAAAGTACCTTGACTTGTTTACCACATATAGCATTACAAATCACTTGAATGTTATAAAAGATATCTACCAGAGGACCAAAGTTGATGTCAGTTGTTTCCAAGGTGTAGGTGATCAGTGAAGCCTCTCCTTTGAGGGCAATCTCATATGTTGGGCCTTCCTCCACCATGCACACTGCCAGCACTTGAGCACTGATGTCAGCATGGCCAAAGAATGAGAACATCACCTGCTGAATCTCACCAGGCTGCAGAACCCCATAAATTGGCATAATGCCAAATATCTGAGAGAGAGCAAGGAACAGGAAAAAGAGAGAAAAACAGTGAACAGAATTTCTTGACCACAGTTTTGCGATACAGTAATACAGCTAGACTGACAAAAGTACTTAATTGCTGACTTGCTCTCCAGAACAATTTATATTTTTAATATAAGTTTAATTAGGGCCACTGGAACATGTGGATATGGCAGACATACAGTATATGTATTTTATGCTTACAGATGCAGACAGTATCATGGAAATGTACTACATAATTATAAGGGGTTGGGTTAAAATGAACACATTGACAAACGTGTGGTAGATACAATCCAATTTATTTCTCTAATTTCTTTTAAAAACAATACAGTCTGTAAAATAATATAGTCCATTGCATCTTCGTATACCACAGTGCTATTGAATTCTCATTTCTGTTCATGAATTTTCTATAACAGCACACGTGAGACAGTAGTAGCTGAAAAACAAATCACAGGTTTATATTAATGTGCTATTTCTAATACACAATGCAGTTTCTTATTCACATTATACAACTCATTCACAAGGGACTTGCATGGCACATAACCTATTTTTAAAAATCTGTTGTTACTTTATAAAGAAAAAAAATATAATGGCTTCTGTAAGGAGACCTTAATTGAACAATTATGGAATGAGACCTGGGTGTCATCACTGTATAACAGTCAGAGATAAAGCTGTTCTTTTAGCTTTCTGCCACAGGAGTCTTCAGGACAATGGATTTTGTGGGGTTTTTTAGCAATAAGCTGCATTTTTTTTCTGTCTTATTAACTTCAAAGTAAAGTGAGGAAAATTAAAGGATCAGAGTTGCGTATAACGCATTACAAAGATTACATATTTATTGTTAAGAAAACAATATTAAGTAAAATGCATTTTTAAAATAAAGCCCATTTTGTGCGGCTGCATCACTTAAAAATTCCACCGGCCCACAGGTGGGCCATTGCATTGTTTAGTGACAAACTATACTATGTACACAGCTTCTTTGGAAAGCTAGGACTCTTGTGATTCAATTGATATAAACTGTTTCAAGATACAATCACAACAGCAGCTACAATCAACATCTGTCAGACCACCAATATACAGTGGCAAGAAAAAATATGTGAACCTTTTGGAATTTCATGGTTTTCTGAATAAATTTGTCATAAAATGTGATCTGATCTTCATCTAAGTCAAGAATATTGACAAATATAATGTGTCTAAAACAATAACACAATAAATTCTGATCCCTACTCGTTGAGAGGAAAGTGGTATGGAATATGGAAATACTTCTCATTCAAGGCGGATGACAACAAACATATAATTGATGCTCTGAAGCTGGTGTGCAACTGATGCTATTGTTCATTTCAAACAAAGTGAGGAAACACCTGGAATTTGGCGAAGCACCTGAAAGACGGTCCTATATTATGTTTGTTTGAAGCAGTCGGCATTGTGGCCGTGAAACCAGCAAGCTTTATGCTCCATGTAATGTTTGCGATAGACAGTTATTTGTTAACGATGCTAACGCATTTCAAATGTTATAAACTACCTCCGGAAGGGCCACCATGCATCGCCATTCAGCCCATGTCCTGTCAGCAAAATGTAGCCTAATGTCATTAATAATTATTCAAATGTTCATGCTTTAGATAAATCTTTTTGGCCTGCCAACACATCAGTGAATTTAATTTAATGCTTGCAGTCAGGGTACAAGGTGTGTGTGTGTGTGCGTTTAGGAGTGCACCTCCACTGTAGTCTCCACTTATTGTTAGACAGTGTTTGATAACTAAATCTCTCTCTCTCTCTCTCTCTCTCTCTCTCTCTCTCTCTCTCTCTCTCTCTCCCTCTCTCTCTCCCTCCCTCCCTCCCTCCCTCCCTCCCTCCCTCCCTCCCTCTCCCTGTATCGGCCAGAGGAGGATGTCCTCCAGGAGAATTTCTAATTTTTTTTTTTTTTTTTTATACCACACCGTGGTATCAACTTTGGTATCAAGTATCGTGCACTTTTGGTGGTATCGGTACCAACTACTAGATTTTTGGTATCGTGACATCCCTACCCACTAATAGCTCCCGGTTGTAGTCATCTGCAGGTATCTGAATGCAAAAAAAAAATAAAAAATCACGTGGGAAAAAAAACGCCTTTCTATTTCAGTGTTCAAACTTCTATTAGTTAATACCAGTAGGACTTACAGTGCATATACTCCACATGGTTCAAGAACAGATTTAATTTTAATTTGGGTATGCCTTGGATAGGTAGTTTAGGCTAATATTACTGGAGTTGAGCAATGAGCATACACTTTAATGAATCACCAGAGAATGCACGCTAAAGTTACTGAAATAACTATGAGTGTATTATTATAGGTTTGATAAGTTTTGTAGGTTTTGAAAGTAACTTAAAAGTAATTAGTAATCTGATTACATTTTACATGCAGTAATCAGTAATGTAATCAAATTGCAATTTTAAAGTAGTAATTAATAATCTGTAGTGGATTACATTTTTTGAGTAACTTACCCAACACTGTTCAGGATTTGTGGGCTGCACCATAGCATAATATTGATTATTTACCTATAACAGTACACCCTGGTTGTTGGGTGCAACAGCCTAAATTAAAGAGGGGTGCTATAAATAGCCTATCTCCACAATACTAGGCTGTAAGAAAGGCACATAATTCCTAAACATTAAGACAGAAAAATACTGTCTGACTATGGGTTTGTGCAAATAAGAGGTCATGAGAGGTGGTAATGTAAGAGCAATTTTGGTTAAGCTTGGTTAAAAATACTACTCTGCCAGAAAATTTCAAAATTAACACCCAATGTGGTGCCACTTCATTCATGTCAGTGCAGGCTCAATCATTTTTGGCCAAAAAAAATTAAAACAATTGTGCAAAAACTGGAACATCTGGATTACACCCAAACAGCTTACCAATGCACCGGCATTGTAACAGATGTTATGTATGGAATGCATCAAAATAACATAAATAGATGAAATTACAAATACAACATACCTCCTCCACACATATACTTTGGGTCTCTTTATCTGTCAGACTGGCAGTGCTGCATTCCAGCGCTATCCCTATGGGTTTCCGTGCTGTAGATGCTCTACTGTTCTGTCCCTGTGGAGTAGAGCTGCGTGTAAGTGGCCCCTCTGGTCCAAGAATGTTCAGCCCAGAAGTTGACAGTTGCTCTTTTAATCTTCTTCCCTTTTTAGTACCAGAAATTGAGTTTATCTTCTTACTGACTCCCTCTTCTTCTTGCTGAGGTTTAAAGATCCTACTCTGCCTGAAAACATCATATATAAAACAAGAAGCATTTTAATGACTAATGAATATACAGTTCCATTATCAGAGTGAAACTGCCAGGCCTCAGCCTCTTTCTTTCCTGGTCCTGCCCTTGGGCCACTACTAAGGCCCAAGTCAAATCTATATGTAAAATCAAATTTATTATCATGATACACTTGATTTTGGAGCAAATGTTTTGATTGGGCAGCCATCCATCCATCTTCTGTACTGCTTATCCTACACAGGGTTGCAGGGAGCCAGGAGCCTTTCCCAGGGGACTTGGGGCATAAGGCAGGAAACACCCTGGATGGGGTGCCAACCCATCACAGGATACAATCATGCACATACAGGCAGATGCCAATCAGCCTACAATTCATGTCTTTGGACTTGTGGAGGAGACCGGAGTACTCAGAGTAAACCCCCAAAGCATGGGGAGAACGTGCAACTCCATGCTCACAGGTTCAAGGCAGGAATTGAACCCTAACCTCCAACTGGAGGTGCGAGTCAAACAACAAAGCCACCATGCCCCCCTTCAATTGGGCAAATACAAGTAATTGTTTTAATAATCTATTAATTTAAATACTACCCTTTTTGTATTGTGCTGCTCAGCACCAGGCTACCTTGTGTACTAATGGTTTAGGGCATACACTATGATCACAAAAACAGGGGCTATAGTATACTGTATCTATGACTGGGAAAGGAACAGTGCTATGCTCCTTTCTGAGGAAGCAGCAGGGGGCAGTGTTTTATATGGAATCAAGCTCATAGACACTCTTTCCCATGTGCAAATTAGAATGGGTTTAAAAGATATAATAAATCTTTTCCTTAGGACTCTTTTTAAAAGCAAGCATCCATGAGACTTTTTCTTCTTGCATTTCAACACATTTCATTTTAAATGATCACCACTCTTTTTTTTTTCTCTCTTTCCCTCTCTCTGTACCTGAGATAAAAATGCCTTCGGCCTGGGAATGCCTGGGAATCCCTCAGAAGGAGCTGGACTCTGTCGCTGGGGTTAGGGAGGTCTGGTCTGTCCTACTTAGTATGCTGCTACCGCAACCGTTACTAGGACAAACGATGTAGAAAATGGATGGATGGACCACTCTTTTTTAGCCACTCCACTTGTTTATGTGCTTTTATTGGTGTCAACTTAATGTAATCCTCAGGAACCTTTGTGTCCACGGCAAATATTTCAAATAAGCAGAGCTCCTGGTGTGCGGCATGGTTGCCTAACATATCCTCCTCACAGCTCCAGGGTCCTCCATTTGATCATGAGCTTGTGTTACTGTCCACAAAGAGTTTTGCATGTTCTATGTGCATCTCTGTGGGTTTCCTCCAGGTTCTCTGGTTTCTTCATTCCTCCCTAACACATACTGGTAGGCTACCGTAAATTGGCCCTAAGTTTTAATGAGTGTGCAAATGTGCGCATAATGCCCTGCAATGGATCAAATGGCATCACAAAGCAGCCAAAACGGCGTTTATACACGCGGGCAGCTCCAAACGGACAGCATCGTAACCAGATTGACTATTTCCTCTGCCAACAAAATTGGAACAACTCAATACAAGCAGTTAAAACACTTCCAGGTGCTGATTGTGGTTCTGACCATCAGCTACTTGTTAAGAAGTTCAAGCTCTGATTCACCACCATCAAAATGTCAAGTAAAGCACGTCGTTTTGACACCAGTAACATCCCAGTACAATACACGGTCGAGGTAAAAAATCGATTTGAGCTGCTCACTACAGCTGGAAATGATCCAGATGAATTATGGGAAGAAATGAAATCGATCATAATGAATATGGTGGAACGATTCATCCCATACAAAAAAACAGCAAGAAGACTGAAATGGCTCTCTGATGCGACAATTTAAATCGCAAAGAAGAGACGTGCAGCCAGAGCAACTGGCAAGACCATTGAGTTCAGGTTGCTAAATGCGGAATTTCAGAGAGAAGCAAGAAGAGATAAGGAGTATTACTGGAATGGGCAATGTACAAAATTGGAAGACGCCAACAAGCAAGTTCACATTCGTGAGCTCTTTGGCCATCTGAAACAGGCACGGGTACCATTTGCACCCCGCAAAACAGTGACCATCAAGGATGGAAATGGCAAAGCACTACAGAGCGAAGATCAAATTAAACGAAGATGGCAAGAGTACACATCAGAGCTATAGTCAGGCAATAGGCCAAGTCAACCAGCCGGACAGGAAGATCTGATTGGACATGAGCTAGACATTCTGGATGAAGAAGTGGCTTGGGCTCTGAAGCAACTACCAAATAGGAAAGCTCCGGGCATTGACTGCATACCAGCCGAATTACTCAAGCCAATACCGATTTCAACGATTGCAAATCTCTGCCGACAAATCTGGAAGACCAAATGATGGCCCCAAGATTGGAGAAGATCAGTCTTTGTTCCACTCCCGAAAAAAGGTGATTCACAAGAGTGCTGCAACTACAGGACCATCGCATTTATATCGCATGCAAGCAAAATCCTGCTGAAGATTATTCAAAAATGCATAGCCTCAGTAGTTGAGAGGGAACTCCCTGACGTCCAAGCCGGTTTTCGCAAAGGACGTGGAACCAGAGACCAAATTGCGAACCTGCGATGTATCATGGAAAAGATGCACGAATATAAAAAGGACATTTATATGTGCTTCATAGACTACAGCAAAGCATTCGACTGCATTGAACATGACAAGCTGTGGAAATGCCTGAGGCAAATGGGTATTCCAAAGCATCTGGAAGAACTGATACGATCGCTCTGTGAGAATCAAGAAGTCACAGTCAGGATAGCATTTGGCAACACAGATTGGTTTGAGATCGGAAAAGGCGTTCGACAAGGCTGCATTCTATCACCGGCCCTGTTCAATCTGTACGCCGAAACGATCATGAGGCGATGCAATTTAGAAGAATCACCAATTGGAGTCAAAATCGGCGGAAGAAATATAAATAACCTTTGATATGCCAATGATACAACTTTACTTGCAGAAAATGAAAAGGACCTGCAATATCTTGTCCATAGAGTCAAAGAAGAAAGCGAGCGCATGGGACTGTATCTCAACATCAAGAAAACAAAGGTAATGACAACAGCAAGAAATGGTACAGTTCACATAAACATCGACAATGAAGAAATCGAATCAGTTCGAGATTTCATCTTTCTCGGATCCAAGATAGACCGCAGTTGCGAATCGGGGCCAGAAATCAGATGAAGAATCACACTTGGACGCAGCGCAATGCAAGGAATGACAAAAATATGGAAAAGTAAAGATATTAGCATTGCAACAAAGATCTAAATGATTAATGCAATCGTCTTTCCAATCTGCACATACACATGTGAAAGCTGGACACTCAAGAAGGCAGATAGAAGGAGAATTGACGTTTTTGAACTGTGGTGTTGGAGGCATATGCTGCGCATACCATGGACGGAGACTGTCACAAACAAGTTGATTCTAGAGCGTGTCAAACCTAAAATATCGCTAGAGGGAAAAATCACCAAGCAACGGCTCTCATACTTTGGTCATGTCAACCGAGCTAATTCCCTGGAAACAACGATAATGTTCATCATAGTCAGTGTCGAGAAGAAGAGGGCGTCAAAAAACCTGCTGGCTGGACACAATCAAAGCCAACACGAATATGCACATAAAAGAACTGAATAAAGCGGCCCAAGAAAGGAAAGCGTGGAGAATGATGATCAATAAAGTGACCGAAAGTCGGCTTCGACTAAACGGACAACTCATTCATAAATAAAAACCACTGTGACCCTGACCAGGATAAATTAGTTACTAAAGATGAATGAATTAAAGCAGCAATTGCATCATATGGTACTCAATACACGTATATGAAAAATGTGGCCTTTCTTTGTCCTGCAAGTTTCATATCTGACTGCCTACTTCTGCTTGCAAGAATGTGCCTGCAAGAAACTGCAAATTTATTGAATCCTGCAAGATCTCAAAACTGATGTGCACCTCTAGTCTGGTCTTTTAAGAACCACCATTCAATTTACATTGACACATGTGAGACACAAACAAGTATTTCACAGTGGGTCCCACAGTTTACTGTCTCCTGCTGTGCCTCATCTCATTTCTCCTCTGTGAGTTCCACTATCATATTCCTCTGGCTCCAGGACAGTGGAAGTAAAGCAGTCAAGATTCTCTTCAGCCATAGATAATGAATGTAAGTTAGCTAGCTCAGACAAAATCCACGTTTATCAGCAAGGGGGCCCTCACAAGGCATTCAGAGACCCACATCAGTGGAATGCTGCAATGATGGTACCTTTACAACTGCTTTAATTACCAGTAGGCTTTTAATTAGCAGGTAGGACAATGTATGCTGAACACTTGCTGAAGGGTGGCTGAGGAGAGGCAGGAGAGTGATTAATTTTCACTAGCCAGCAATCCAGTCCCATGGAGCATGCTATTCATTTGCTCGAGATGGGACATGGCAAATGTTGAAGTACAATTTAAAAACTATAAAAACGGTAGTCCATGCAGAGCTCTGTAGGTCATTTACACATTTTCAGCAGTTTCTCTACAAGTAATATCTAAAGCCACATTTGCTGTCCAACACTGATCAATTTTTTGAATGGTGGTTACAGAGTGTTCTGATAGAGGAATATCGTATTAATCAATGAATGCAAGTACAACTGAACATCAGCAGAGGGAAGGCTTCATTCTGATGGCTTCATCCTCAGATGATCAAAGATTCTCAGAGATCAAAGGCTTATTTATAAATGGCAGTTTATTCAGACTTTACTAATGACCTGTGAGGCGTTACTAGATCTGATTCTGGCATTGAACATTTCCTCATAGAGATGCAAACCCTGAATAGCTCAGCATTGCACACAGACTTAGTCCTGGCTATGCCAAGGATAATCAATGTAGTCCCCAGAGTGTAATGCGAAATGTGTGCATGCTGCACAGCCAGTAGTCAGATGTTATATGCTATGGTGGCTGGGTGATATATGCTATATGGAGAACTGTCAGTGACTAGGCTGTAAGAAATATTTTGAAGAAAATGCATGGGCTTACAGTAATAATGCAAGTATATTGGACTACTGGAGGGTATCAGAGAAACAAGATCCAGAGAAGTGGCTGTGTCCATATTTAACATTTAATTGAAAGCAAAAGCATTGGTCTTTGGCCTTGGCTAAGTATGCCCATAAATACAGTGGGGGACATAACTATTGAACACATAAAAAAAATGTCAGTAAGTATATTTCCAACGAGGCTATTCACATGAAAGTTTCATCAGACATCAATATTAACTCAAGAAATCCGGAAATATAAAGAATTTACAACATTAAAATCCATAAATAAATTTATGTGTAACAAAGTGGAATGACACTGGAAAAAAGTATTGAACACGCTAAGAAAAAGCAGTTCGCCAAGGCAAGGTAAAACAAGGAACCAGCTGAAATCAAATTAATATCAGCTGGTTTAGTAAATTGATGGCCTATAAAAAGCCTTTTTGTCACCAAGGTGTCATACAAGAAACATCTCATGATGGGTAAAAGCAAAGAGCTCTCCCAAGACCTTCGCAACCTTATTGTTGTGAAACATATTGATGGAATCGGATACGGACATATTTCAAAATTCTGAATCTTCCAGTAAGCACCATTGGGGACATTATGCACAAATGGAAGCAACATCACTCCCTCTTCAACTGGCCATGCACAGATGCTCCTCGCAAAATTTCTGACCAGGGAGTCAGAAGAATAGTCAGAAGAGTAGCCCAAGAGCCAAGGACCACTTGGAGGCAGCAAGTGCCATCGTCACAGAGAAAACAAAAGGCAATGCACTCCACTGCTCACGCTCACCCTGCAAGACTCCATTCCTAGAGAAAAGGCATGTTGAAGCTCATTTAAAGTTTGCTACAACTCATTTGGACAATCCTATGAAATACTGGGAAAGTGTAGTCTGGTCAGACGAGAACAAAATGTAACTTTTTGGCTGTCATACTACACACCATGTTTGGAGAAGAAATGGCACTGCAAATCACCCTAAAAACACTATACCAACAGTGAAATTTGGAGGTGGAAGCATCATAGTGTGGGGCTGTTTTTCATCACATGTTACTGGCAGACTTCATATAATTGAAGGAACGATGAATGGAGCCCTTTACCGGGACATTCTTGAGAAGAATCTGCTGCCATCCACCAGGATGATGAAGATGAGACGTGGGTGGACCTTCCAGCTGCACAACAATCCAAAGCAAAGGAAACTCTCAACTGGTTTCAGAGAAAAAAAAATCAAGGTGTTAGACTGGCCCAGTCAATCACCTGACCTGAATCCAATTGAACAAGATTTAAAGACAATATGTTTAGAAGAATGGGCCAAAATCACACCTGAATATTGCGGCCGATTGATTTCTTCATACATTCTTGAAGATGTCACTAAAAAAAAGGCTTCTCCACTAGATATTAAATAAATTTCATTTAGCGTGCTCAATACTTTTTTCCTGTGTCATTCTGCTTTATTAAACATAACTTTATTTATGGACTTTATTGTTGTAAATTCATTATATTTCCTGATGACTGGTGAAAATTTCATGTATATGCGTGTGTGTTTGTGTGTGTGTGTGTATATATATATATATATATATATATATATATATATATATATATATATATATATATATATATATATATATATATATATAGTAAGTCTTGTTTGGTGGTAAAGTACATGCTTCTACAATCAGAAAGAGATTGCACAAATTTGACCTGCATGGGAGGCATGGCAGGAAAAAGCCTTTGCTGTCTAAAAAGAACATTAAATAAAGACCAAGATGGTTTGCCAATGAAGATATAGGCAAAGGCCAGGCCTTTTGGAATAATGTGCTCTGGACAGAAGAATCAAATATAGAGTTGTCTGGTCACAGTAACAGCAGACATGTTTTTCGCTGTCCAAAAGACAGCTTTTCAGAAGAAGCACCTCATACCAACTATGAAGCACGGTGGTGGAAATGTTATGGTTTGGAGTTTCTTCGCTGCCTCAGGGACTGGACAGCTTGCATTCATTCAAGTTATGAATTCCGCATCATATCAAAGAGTACTTGAAGATGAGCCCATCTGTCCCAAAGTTGAAGTTGAACCGAAAGTGGATTTTTCAACAGCATAATGATCCTAAGCACACTAGCAAATCCACCAAGGAATGGCTCAAAAAGAAGAAATGGAGGGTTATGGAATAGTTTAGTCAAAACCTGGATTTGAATCCCATTGAAATGTTGTGGGTGGGGATTTGAAAGGGGCAGTACATGCAAGAAAACCCTCAAATATCTTGCAACTGAAAGAGTATTGCATGGAATAGTGGTCAAAAATTCCAGCAAGCCAATGTCAGAGACTGGTGGACAATTATGCAAACCACCTACAAGATTTTATTTCTGCTAAAAAGGTTGCTAAATTCTGAGGCCAAGGGTGTACTTAATTATTCCACTGAAGAATATCACATCTATTGATATTTCTGTTGAATAAATGATTGAAAATGTTATTTTTCCTTGTGGTTTTATTTCAGGTATATCAACTTTATTAATAGGCACTGTTTCAAAGATGATCAAATGTTTGCTTGTCCAAATAAGCAAAAATTTCCATGGGGTGTACTTATTTTTTCACATCACTGTAAGGGACAAATATACTGGTATACAATTCATGACAAAGTAGATAAAGTAGATAAAAACCCATAAAGCAAGCTATAAAATTATGATTCACCCAATAAAACTATGCATTTTATGGATTGAGCAGTAGCTGGCTTCTTTCCTGATGACTGTGTTTCTTGGGAGGATGGTTGATGCCAGATCTGGCACCAATGGTTAAGTGTAATCTTAAGGACACACATAAGCATAAGGTCAAACAAATGCTAATGTGCTAACACTAATTGAAAACTTTCATAGACCAGTGATAGTCTGATTTGCATAATGCTGTCTTGCATAATGTAAGTGCTATTGGATTTAAATCTTTAAATAATAGGCTCCTTGTGTTAGCTCGTCCAGGAAAATTCAGTAATTTAGTGGTAATTTGAGGGTTTACTGCACCATTCTTTTATAATCATGAAAGATGTCTCTACCTTATGTGGTAATATTGTTGGTCCAGCAGAAAAGCCCAGCGGTAGTTGACGGGGAGTGGGCTGGAATTTGTCATGGTAAGCTGCTGCTGGACTTCTGTACAGTTGGGGATGCAGCCGAAGTCCAACACATGGCTGGAGAAGTGCAGGTTGGGAAAGTGTACCTCTCCTCGCAGAGCCACGGTGTCCCGCTGTGGGTGCCCACTGTAGCTCACCAACAGCACTTCCTCAGCCACACGGCTCACAGAATCCAGCTGGTACGAAGGGTCGAAACGCACCCACAGCTCTGCTTCAGCACCAATACCCATCACCAGACTCTACATGCACCAACACAGAAGAAATAAAGAGTGAGATTAATTAATGCTTTAGGTAATGTCAAGTGAATCACTCTTCACCAAGTTCAGTAAAGCTGTTTATTTCAAAGGTGAAATGCTAAATGTTAAACTAAGGAATATTTATTAGTCACACAGTATACTTATACAGTGTAATTTCACATATTTGTTGAATTTGCCTTTGAATATAATTGGTAGGTTAAGTTTATGCATAATGTTAAATAAAGATTATCTTATGTAAGCTATTCATGATTTGCAAACATGCCCTTTCACTATTATATAAGTGGAAATTTCACTTAAATGGGTGGAAATCTTATTGCCCAATTAAAAAAGGTGGACAATTTCCCATATATTTGGCATGAGACTCAGACTTCTGGGTCTCTTATACTTCAATTTCTTAGTCTAAACATAAGTTGGGTAAGGTTGGCTATTATACTCAGCTTTATGTGCAAGCAACATACCCAAGACTAGTTAAGGAAAACATAATACAAAAACAAGACAAAAGACAAAACACCTTGACAAAAACATAATCAAGGACAGAAACCCAAAAACGTAATAAGATCATTAGAAAGCAAAAATCACATTGAACTGATCTTAAATGATTGAATCATAATCACGGAAAATAAGAAAAAATATTTCAGGGTCATGCAGCAAAACAATGACCCTAAGCACACAAGTCATTCTACTAAAGAATTTGTTAAAGAATAGTAAAGTTAATGTTTTGGAATGGCCAAGACAAAGGCCTGACCGAAATCCAATAGAAATGTTGCGGAAAGACATGAAGCAAGCAGTTCATGTGAGGAAACCCACCAACATCCCAGAGTTTAAACTGTTCTGTACTGAAGAATGGGCTAAAATTCCCCCAAACCGATGTGCAGGACTGAACAACAGTTACCAGAAATGTTTAGTTGCAATTATTTCTGCACAAAAAGGTCACACCAGAAAGCAAAGGTTCACATACTTTTCCACTTACAAATCTGCAATATTGGATCATTTTTCTCGATAAATAAATAGTCAAATATAATATTTCTCTTTATCTACTTTTAGGACTCATTCATCATATTATGTAAAGCTCATATTTATGCAGAAATTTAGAAATTCTAAAAGGTTCAACAAATTTTCAAGCACCCTTGTAATAGCCAAGGATTATATAACACCAGCCTTATAACTGTCATTTAATTCAAGACAAAAACAATCAAAGGAAACTGTCTCTACTAAAATCATCTGCACGATAACTGCATGTTAGAAAAATTTTAAATAATGACACAATGTTTGGTGGTGAATGTAATCATGTTCTCTACACGAAAGGTCTATACCAAAGGTACGTGCTAACGCAGTAAACTCAGTAAACTTTTAAACCATAATGGTCATGTGCCTCATTTAATTTTGGGGTGCTCAATAAAAAATACATGCAATAATATCCTTCTCTAATAATATCCCACCCCATCCACTCACTAATCTTCTGCCAAACCCTTCCTGAAAGTTGGCATCTCTGCCAAATAACTCTTTTTGAAGAAGGGTACCTTTGAGGAGGTGAATGAGTCATCACTGGTACAGTCACAGAGCCCAAATGGCTCAGCCAGGATGAGCTCCAGAGAGAGCGCCAATGTGGAGACATTCTTCAGATAGAGCCTCTCATACAGAGGCACAAGGGGCATACCTGGAACCTGGGGGATATAGAACAAACCTATCAAACTCAAAAAACAAACAACCACAACCTCCCAGTGGACTGTGTGATGGCAAAATATCGAGGAGGGCTGTCAATATATTCAACAATTGCAAGACTGTAGAAAAGACTGTTGTAGTTATATTCAAATTAAATATGGAACAAATAAAACATGTAGGGGCCATGGACACCTCATCTCCAGCAGTGTTCATTGGGAATATATCAGTTAGATAGTCCTGTTTTTCCTGTTAATCTTGTCTAGAACCTTAAGCAATATATTTTTTTTCAATATTATACAAAATAATAATTCTATACTAGCAATGTGATGGTGAGGAAATTTTCCCACTGGTTAATCGACCAGTAACACTGTGTAACACTGGAGGAGGGGGTGGAGGGGGGTGGGGTAAATCGGTGTGTGCCGAACACCGTATAACACCAGTAACACTGACTATCGCAGCAAGCCTATTATATACATTGTTGTAAAAGTGTCTCAAGGCAAACATAAACTCTCAGAAGAAAGCACAAACGTATTATACAACAGCATTTTATTGTACTGACATACGTTTTGTCAATGTCAGAAAAGGGCAAATATTACAAAATCTACACATAAAATATTGGGCCAAGATTCAACAGAACACTATCTAACTTATAACACTATCTAACAGTATATATAATCCAGCTTTATGAAATAGTTAAGTATCCAAAAATCACATGATTACAACTATTGACAACTGCAGCTAGCAAACGTAACCTTACAAGCAAACAGTAGCTCAAATATGTTCATCCTTTTCATTTTGAGTACAGCTTGTTTATGTCTGTTTTATTTTATTCTTTTTTAGCACTTTATTTCTTTTTATTAACATCAGTTACTGTATTACATCTGTAATTGTTTTTTTTTTAACAGTTGGATCTGACCTATTGTGGATTGCAGGAGCTTTTGTGGTAAGTTGTATGTGTAGATAGTTGTATAAAGTTGGGAATGTCTGTTGTATAACATTTTCTTGTTGACACTCACAATTATAAATCTCATACTCTGTGACTCATCAAATCTTTCCTCTGTGATTCTCCCTTACAGAGATAATAATTTATTACCTAAGGATGACTGCCCACAGTAATAATATCTTCTAGACTGCTATTAGTTCTGTAATATCAGTGCCAATATGTAGAAACCAAAATTTCATCCTCACTCCTGTCTCTTTTCCCATCCGATTCAATCATTGAGTTCCTCTTCCTTCTCGCCCCCCTCTCCTTCTAATTAATTGCTTTAGTCTTGCAGGCCCTTGTGCAGGAATTGTCTGTAAATCTAGCATGCGCTGTCAACACATAAGCATATGGGACTGTACCAGAAAAAAGAATGCTCTCAAACCAAATTAGCATTTTAAGTTCTGAAAAGGCTGCCTGGCAATGGAACTTGAAAGCGATTGTCAGAATATCATGAAGATCTATGAAAACCACTAAAGCTGAAGCTCATAGTAGGGAAAGGGTAGGAGGCTGTGCACATGTGGCTGGCTGTATGTGTGTGTGTGTGACAGAGAGAGATAGAGAGAGAGAGAGAGAGAGAGAGAGAGAGAGAGAGAGAGAGAGAGAGAGAGAGAGAGAGAGAGTGTACAGGGGGATGTGATAATGAAAGCAATATATGGCAGACAGGAAATCAGTTTCATTATAATCATGATTACTCCTGATCTGTCTGTTCTTTACATAATAGTAATCTAACAATTTACACCAAGTTACAAAAAAAGTTCTACTTTGCTTGCATGCAAAGCAATAGCCAGTGTCTAAGTCAGCCATCTATGTTTTAATTTATTAAACTGTAATTCTGCACTAAAAATATTTTTCCCCAGTAAATTGACCTTACTATTGATTTAGTGATCTCTAAAAAAAAAAAAAGGACTGCAGCACTTTCATGTCTTTTAATTGCTCTACAGACTAAGGAAAACAGTAAATAGTCCAGTTCAGCGGAATTGCCACAATTGCAAGGATATGGAAGAGAAGGACACCCTCCCACCATAATAATAATAATAATAAAGTACAAATGATGCCTAGAATTTCAGGTTTAGACCATGAAGCTGTAGCGCAATTCACTTAGATAACAAAAATGGCATGCATTAGATGCTCTCACACAACACTGGGTTCTGCCTAGTGCCAAGTGTGACCTTATTTTGATGGCATAATGACAGTATAATGAAGAAGATTCACTTTATAGAATATTAAAGGAGAGTATTTTATGAGCACACAGGTTTCAGTCAGTAACACACACAAGCTAGAGCACACAAACCTTTTCTACACAGAAGTTGAGCTGCTGAGGGGAGATATTCAAGACTGGGGCAATGAATTGGCATGTGATATCCACTGTCATGATACGCTCCTTCCCATTCTGATTCCCGACGATGGCATGGCATACCAGCCTTTCTCTTACCACCTACACACACACACACACACACACACACACACACACACACACACACACACACACAGTTAAACTTTTCATATTCAAAGCCTAAGCTGTGAGATGTGCCCCTTATTCATATTCACCTCATTCATATTCTTAGACAAGCCTGGCAGTACTGATCTGAAATACAGCCATGCTCTGTCAGGACTGAGCTTCAGTATACTGATATATGCCATAAGCGGACTGGGTTTATCTCTGCTCTTCACCTTCCCTCCTTTGTCGCTACCTATTCAATCAATAGAGGCTCAGGGCAAAACTGCCAGAGAAGGAAGGCAATATATTGCTTGGTGCAACTCGGTGCATTTCTGACATTATTTGGTACATATTATATGTATCAGGAAATGCAAATGTGGTAAATGTGATATGCTTTCGTGCATCTTGCTCCAGCTTTCAAAAACAGAGCAGAGAGCTTTACATAAACAAGCACACAACAAACTACACAATAAATAAATGACCAATAAATGCAGGCAATCCCTATATCTAAAAATAAACATATGTTCACATATGAAAAATGCATATACATTTACAACTTAATAACTGAGAGCAGCACTCTGGGATAATTAGAATTGATTAAGAACAATACTATGCATTTGGTTGTGAACATTTGTTTTGAAAACTATGTTGTTTCAGTGGGAAAAAAACAGAGTAAATTCTGTTTGGGGCTTTAAATTCAATTCAGCCATTAAGAATGTGTTATGGTATATAGGCAAAATGTTTGCTTTACTTTGGGCATATCACAGGAGCCTTCCAGCAGCATGTCGACGGAGTGACCTGGACCAAGCTCCAACCTTGTGGGTGTCAGGGAGAAAACAGGGGAACCCAAAGTTGAAGGTGCCTGTGGACTCCTGGCTTTGCCTTCCCTGGAGATAGTGAGTGGTTGGTATTTTGCGGATGGTGGGCCTATGCGGCGGAAGTGAGGAAAGCCTTCAGTGGTCCAGAAAAGCCTGTGAAATCGCTGACCTCTGTTGGTGATCCTAAAGTGATACTGGCATGGACCTGAGCTGCAGAGTAGAAACAGAAAGGTATTAATTCCAAATGTATATTAGTTGAGCAGGAGTCTTTTTTATAAAACTTTGATGTAAAAAGATCATTAACGTATATTAAGTATTGATTGCTGATTCAGCACTACTAACCTCCCTACCTCATAGCCTTGAGTACTAGTTGGCCGAAATTTAAGTTAAGTCTTATATACAGTACATAAAACCATTTTCATTTTATTTGAAGGGTACCATATACGTAGGCAAACATGATGAAGAAAACTATGTAGTATGACATACACAAAATATGTAATGATAACTCATACAGGACATTAATACATCTTAAGAACAGAATCTAATGAAACTACTGTGGAAATAAAATATGCTCACTGATCATGTCACTTTGTTTTTGTTTTGCAACATCTAAAAAGAGATATGAATTAAATTACAAAATATTATAGAATTCTAGCTAAAAGTGGCATGGCATGGGGCTGAGCAAATAGAATAAACACACGGAGACTGCAATTCACCCAAGTGGTTTTATAAAAATTTGAAACAAATATAGTTTTCATTTTACACCATACCTAAAGTGGGTTCCAAGGTCCAGATGAGGAGCAAAGGGCCGATCAGTTACGATGGTGGTACCCTTCCCTGTTGCCCACAAGGGTACTGTGCAGGTTTGGCTGCTACGGATGGCCAACTGCAATTTGTCCTGGAAGGGGAGAGTATCATCTAGACGGGCAACCAGTGTCAGTTCTAGCTGCCCCTCTGGGGGGATCTCTCCTTCTGCTGGCTCCACCCTCCAGTGAGAGTTACTCTTAGCCTGCCATCAAACGACTGTGTGTTAATATAAAATAACATACAATATTTAACTAAATATTTAACAATATTAAACTATTTAAACCCTCAAAGGTTTTATAATGTATTCTTTCCTGCAGAACTTGTAGTATGGTTATTGAAAGCACGTTCAGCACTCACTGTTAATCAGGCTTGGGGAGTAACGGAATACATGTAACGGCATTACGTAATCAGGATACAAAGAAATGGTAACTGTAATCTGTTACAGTTACATGAAAAATCAAAGTAATCAGATTACAGGTACATTTTGTAAAAAATGGCAATACTATTTTGGGATTATACATTTCAATACATTACATTCATTTAAAAGCAAAGAAATTAATCTTTTGACATAACACAATATAGACAGCTGCTTGATTACAGTTCTGGTTCTCTCTTGTCAGTCATGACACACATGAGTAACCTCCTGGTGCATGTGCAAATAAATTTTGCGCAGAGTGAATTTGGTAGAAAGTAACACAAATTGTTCTCTGAAATGCTTTTGTTTGGGTGTCCTCTTTTTCAGACCGTAAAAAAGCTTCCGGCCAGGATTTCTAAATTTGTTTCAAAAAATTTCTTAAAATGTTGCATACACACATATACAACTCAAGAACTTAAATTTTCATATCAAACATCAGAATGGGGGAAAATGTGATCTCAGTGATTCTGAACAGTTTGGACATTCTCCTCTGGACTTTCTCATCAACAAGGCATTTCCACCCACAGGACTGCCTCTCACTGGATGTTTTTTTTTTCACACTAAACTCTAGAAACTGTTAGGTGTGAAAATCCTGGGGGATCAGCAGATTCTGAAATACTCATACCAGCCCATCTGCCAACAATGATTCCACTGTCAAAGTCACTGTTATCACAAATTCTCCCCATTTTAATGTTAGTTCTGAACATTAACTGAAGCTCTTGAATTGTATCTGAATAATTTTTATGCATTGAACTGCTGCCATATGATTGGCTGATTGGATAATTGGATGAATGTAAAGGTGTTCATATTAAAGTGGCCAGCAAGAGTATACGGACAAAGAAAAGTTATAAGTTACACTTATAAATAAGATACTGCATATGACTTCCAGGGACTGATTAGGCTTGGTTTTATTCTTAGGCATTGGAAAATTGGTCCCCAAAATCAGACTAAATAAAAAAAAAAGAACAAACGATATTTCAGAGAGTGTGGCCTGATACAACTGTTCAGTCTAATACAAAAGGAATGACAAGGCAATGTTCAATGTGCAGTCGACAAACCACTCAGCCAATTACCTTATTTATTTTACACTCAATTAAGCTAATAATCAATTTAGAATAAATTAACTAGCACCTGGGCTGTGGGGGGAAATGCATGGTCTAGTATAAAGAGAAAGTATACTGATCACTGCTTGTCGCATTTTGGCTATTATTAAAATAGGGCTAGACCCACCATTTGTGCCAAGAACTGGGCCGGAATGGGGGAATGGTTGAACAACTGCAGCGTCCTTGGGATGTCAGTGAGCACTGGGATGGTGCCAAAGTGTAGTTCAGTGGCAGAAAGGGAGACAATTGGACCCTGCCCAATGCAGGACAGGAGCAACTCCTGTGGGAGACAGAGAGGAACTGGAGGAGCAAAAGGTCATAGAATGAAATTGAAAATTACAGCTGATTCAATTTGTAGTTCAACTGAAATAATAAATATACTGTGAGCAGTGTGAATAAAATAGGCAATGGTTAAATCTCTTTGCCTGCATCTTATACATGTATGCACATATATACATATATGCTCACCAGTGGAGGATCCTGTTGGCCTAAAATTGCAATGAGAGCAGTGAGTTGCACTTGGCCCACTGTTTTAGCCTGAAGAACAAGAGGAATCTGCTCAGTACTGTATGGTTGGATCACTCCTCGTGGATGAGCAGTAGAGTATAGTAGAGACGGGTTCTCCTCATACTCCTGCGTATACATAGACACAGTGTTGCTCACATGCTGCTCAGAGGGGCATGCAGAATATACTATACAACTTATTTAATTATGTAGTACTATGGGATAAAAAGAGCCTCAATCCTCCTTTCAGTTATTTTATTCTTAAGATTTCCTATCCTTAACCACAAGATACATGGATTTCATGTCATTTTACCTGGGCTAGTAGGCCATAGCATGCAGGGAGGTTTGTGTCATTAATCAGCCTGATGGTCTGCTCATAGGGATAACCCAGGAAGCAGTGCTGGAACTGAAGCATGGAACTCTCCAGGTGCACTTCTGGAATAACACAACTGTAGAGAAAGTTGTCCACAAAGTAATAACCTTTATTTACTGTACATCTTTTGGGTATAAACAGAATGAGTGTGTCATCATAAATGTACTACCTAGCCTTAATTGGGAGCGCTAACACCTCCTCCCCAACTCCATGCACATCCACCACCAGTGCCAGACTGTATTGCTGCACTGTATTGGAGCACAAGGTCACCTGCAGCAGAAACATATTATATTACTGTTTATTACACTGCTCACCTCTAGATGTACCCAATGGGGGAAAAAAATCTGTAAACAATATCACAGTGCCTGGATATGTTTAAATGATATGAATCGTGTATATAATTATCCCAGAATCCAGAATTATCCCTGTATAATCAGTTCATATATGTATGAATTATAAGTTCATACAGCGGCTCTGCTGTGCAGTCAATCTAGTACTGACCACAGTACAAGTAAACCACAGACAGACACTAGACACAGCAGTCAGATGCTGATAAATAATACTGCAGCAGAGTTCTTTAGTTAGCACTTCCTAGTCCAGTGCACCTGTCATTAAGTGGTCCTGAGGGCCAGATGTACATGTGTCAGCAGGTGCTGTGAAAAACATGAGTTCTTGTAGCCCCAATATGCTCTGACAACCAGTCTGACAATAATGTTTAATTTACTGAGGCTATAGCTCATCACATAAACTTTGGCTGTGACGTCTCCTAAATGCACTCTGTATATTGGGGTTTAGAAGCTGCTGTGAAATAGTCCATCCATCCATTTTCTATACCACTTATCCTGCTGGGTCTCGAGGAGCCTGGACCCTATCCCAGGGGGCATGGGGCACAAGGCGGTGTACACCCTAGACGGGGTGCCAATCCATCGCAAGGCACAATCACACACACATTCAAACAAAGCTCGAAACTCTAATATTAAAATATTGCATCATGACACAAAATGTCTATGAGAATGTGTGAAAAATAAATAAATAAAAATAAACCACACACTTACTAACAATGGCTATCCTGCTCTAAGCAGCTAATTTGCACCTTTCTTTTGGACAAAACCACATGCAAAGCCATCCATCACTAACTGCCCAAAATAAATAAATCAAGCGAAATATGAATATGAATATCCCATTTCTCCACATATTTTGTCCTGACTTCCCATCATTCATAATATATACTAATACTAATACTAATTCAAATGTGCATGAGAGAATGAGGACACACACTGCATGTTCCCTTGTACATGGTGCACTTAGACTCATATGCCAGTTTCACACTTAACATGCTGGGGGTTTTTTTGCACAGAATTAGCCCTAATTGAACTAAAAAATTGGTGCAAACAACAACATATCCAGCTGTGAGAGACCTCACCCAGTGAAGCAAGATCCAGCTGCTGATCAATCAGGCAGACCTTTCTAAATCACCCGCCCTCGTTTAACTTTACACAGTTGACAGAGCTATTAAAGAATGAGACCAGGACATCCTGCATACTGACAGGAGACACCCCCTCCCCCAGTGAAGCTCACAGACACCCAGACAAAACCAGCAGATAAGTCCTTTCAATGCATATGACAGCTACTGCTGATGTAAAGGGCCACTGGCTGACAGGTACACACAGTGCCGGACATCTGGTAAGAGAAGCAAGGTGATGGAGCTAAGAGAGTTATCTGAGCTTCTGGTTTTTTTTGTCTGCTCGCTCATTTTCAGTTTTTACAACAGCAAGCCTTTAAAAGCCTTTTTAAGCTGATTAGGGATTAGAGGTCTGTTCTGTTTTTAATGGATGTAAAATTTTGAGTTCTGCTCGGTCAATTTTGAAGGCAAAAGATAAAAAAAAAATAGATTAAAGACATTTTTTTTTCCTTTTGGGAGACTGTATTGTTAAAAAGGGCAGACAAGACGGTCTATCTGAAGTGATGCAGGCTAACCTTTGCATAGTGAATTCAATTCTAATTTGTGTCAAATTTGCAGTGAGAGGTCAAAGCAGGATCTATTAAACAAAGAGTCCTACCTTGATGTCCATTTGGCTCTGAGCCCGGATGTTGCCTGAACTGGGTGTCACCCTGAATTCTTGAGGCCTCTCAGATGCCCTGTCTCCTGGCTTCCAGTCATTCCTGTCCAGCTCTGTTACCTGCTCTGTACTGGTCACACTGTCCCTCCCCATCCCATCTCCAGGGATCCGCAGGCCAAAACTCATAGATACCAATGAGGTATTGCTAAGTGAGCAGGTCAGTGTGTGAGGAAAGCCTTTTGAGGTCAATGCAGAGAGTAGAAGCAAAGAAACAGAGAAAATAATCAGGAAAATAGGAAGTGGTACTGGGATTTTTGGTAAGCAGGTGATCGTGGCTATTGTCAATACAAAGTTCATTTACCAAAGGATACATCTCCAAAGTCGAGCACAGGAATGTTAAAATGAAACGTCGGGCCCATTACACACCCCCTGCAACAAACAACAGGACAAAGAGCTTTTCATTAAACTTCACATTACCCCTTCTGAAGTGAAGGTCACTGGTCATGCAACAAGTAATAAATTCATTCATTCATTATTTAATTAGTAAGAACAAAAATGCTTAAAAAAAAAAAAAAGATTGTGACAGGGAAAACCAAAAAAATTGAGCCATTTGTAAGATGACAGTGAAGAGCAGCAGCACATAGGCAGAATCAGTCAACAATAAGACAGTTACCTGAATGTGAGGATGAGAGGCTGGGGATTCCCCGAAACAGTAAAATAAAACTCCTCTGAGAATGTGCCCAGTTTGTCAGAAGAGAAGCGGACCTCCAGAACATGGCAGGCCCCAGGCGGCACCATGCCCTCAGGAGGGCTGAAGGAAAAGCACAGACCCATGGCTGTAGTGGGAGGCATGAGCCTATAGGGGGCATCTATAAGTCCCTTATTGCTCACAGGCACCTTGGGTAAAAGTAAGAGCAGATAAAGCACAGAATCACAATCTGTTTCTAATAGTTGTGGTTTGAAAAGGCAAGTGAACCAAGTAGAATGCATGGAAACAAATTCAGTAAGTAAGAGTTGGATTTTGATATCAATCACTGTGTTTGCTAACCACTGGGATGTTTCCTAAATTTAGTTACATAACAGTTCTTGTTGTTACAGCTTTGTGTTATAGTTAGATTACAATTAGTTCAATTAAAATCAGAAAAGCCTGCATCGACACACTGACATTTTTAAAGTACTTGTGCCATTTTCAAACTTATAAGCTTCCAAAATATATTTTAATTTAGTTGCATAAAATGAAGTATTACATAGCTTCCTATATTTTATATGTCTTTAATAATTTCTCTCCTTTCAAAGATAATATAATTACAAACATATTTTTATGTGCAGAAATCATATAACCAAGTGGATGACATTAAATGACTTCCAGTGATCTATCTTTAAATGACATCTTAAAGACTTGTTTCACTTTGAATACAGAGTCAAATCAGCTAGGGTTTATAGGGCTATCTTATCTATTGCTAGGGATGACTTTTGCAAGGACAGTAGTTGTGCTTATTCATACCTCATAGCTGTGCTTGGATCCAACAAAAATGTTGCCAATGTCCAGCAGATCAACGTTAAACTGCAGTTTGGGCCCCATGCTTTCTCCCTTTATACGCAATGGCAAACGAGACTCTCTGCCTGCATGAAGACATTTGTAATACATCACTGGCTTCATATCCTGAAGCAATACAGTGGATTAGTAAAATAAAAAATAAGTAGCAATATATATTTGCTCAGCCACCTCTTACTCTTGCTGGTTTGATTGATAAGCTACAAACTATCCCTTTATTAAAAGCTTAACTGAGCTTAAAAAGTACCTAATTAAAACCGACCACATTTAGTATATATGATAAATACAGTACATGAATTTCAATCAACTATAAAACAAGGCAGGATATCATAATGTACCCCAAGGAAATTAATATAGAACTAAGCAACTGTGGTCTATAGACCAAAGCATTCATCGGTATAAAATATAGACAGATCAGTCATTGTTAGGCAAGAAAAATCCCTTTAATAAGATGAAGAATGAGAGGACAGGACCAAAATATTTTGCAGTGTCTATGAATTTTGTCACCACACTTTCTTGGAATGATCCTCTGACAATCTAGTGCAAATGTGAGGTTTTCTATAATAATTCCTTAAATTTATATAGTACTTTTTAGGCACTCAAAGCGCTTTACGTTGTATGTGGGAAAATCTCCTCACCCACCACCAGTGTGTACTAACCACCTGAATGATGCAACAGCAGCCAGAATGTCCACCACACACCAGCTGCTGGTGGAGAGGAGAGGAGAGTGATGTAACCAATTCAGGGATGGAGATTATTAGTGGCCATGATAGATAAAGGGCCTATTGGGGATTTTTTTTTATGACCACAGAGTCAGGACCTCAGTTTAACGTCTCATACAAAAGACGGTGCTGTTTTTACAGTATAGTGTCCCTGTCACTATACTGAGGCATTAGGACCCACACAGACCACAGGGTGAGCACCCCTGATGGCCTCACTAATACCACTTCCAGCAGCAACCTTAGTTTTCGACAGGAGGTTTACCATCCAGGTACAGGCCAGGCTCAACCCTGCTTAGCTTCAGTGGGAAACCAGGCCAGAGCTGCAGGGTGATCTGGCTCTGGTTTTCTATGACAGATGGGCTTAAATTCCCACATGCAAATCACTCAACAATTGGCTTTGAAAGAAGAAGACAACTTAAACATTTACAAACATATTCATTTCAAATACAACAATATTATGTTAACCAGTACCAGTGACATCACAGAATATGGTGTGTTGGTAAAGTTTGGCTTCTTGGGGTTTGAAGATGATGCTAATTTCTGCTGTGCGGTTTGGCCAGATGTCCCCCTCCTGTAAGCAATACAGAGAGATATTAACTCAACCATAATATTCTTTACACTCCGCTTCATTAAACACTGCACCCCCAGGCACTTCACTTGCTTTTAGATGTGTTTGAAGGCAGTGCTGTCTTGAATAGAACATGTAAAGAGTAATGAATGTAAATTGAATGAAACAGTATTGTAAAAAACTCAATAGCTCAATAGTTTCCACAACAGAGACTACAAAGCTACAATTAAAAACAACTGTCTGTCTCCAGGTTATGGTGTACGGTAAGCTTTATGCTACAAAAGTAATTCACCTTATAATGCACTAGACAATAACATCATATCACATATAACTATACAACTATAATGCAAAGATGTTTGCTGATGAGGCTGCCCTTTGCTAGTTAAATGAGTGTTATTTTTCAACTGAGGAGAAAGACATTCTTTTTCAAACAGACATAAAGTTGCATATAGTCCAAGAAAAAAATTGTGTATGAAAACATGCACAGCAGACAAAATACACAGTAAAAAAGTGAAATCCATGACTTAACACATTATAATGGAATTCGCAGTGCTACATGGCACAGATTTCCTCGACTTGTGCTTTTTAGCGATACGAACATAGATAGGCAGCACTGTTTAATGTGGACTTTAGGTGCATTCTGTTTAGCAGGTAGCAGCTATCTGCATGGGACGGTCATTCTTAGGAACGTGAAAATGTTGCACAAAAATGTGAGACACAGTGTTTCACTGATACAGTGATTGTCCTAATATTAATGTTATGGGAGGAGTGAATGGAGGAGACAGGGAACATGTTTCATCAACGTGCTGAGCTGGTATCTTGGGGAGCAAATTAAACCACTGAGACAGATCTGTCTCTATCATCCAGGACAGGTGGTATGATTGAATGAGAAAATGAAAAGACAGACACGGGTCCAAAACCACAGCAGACAAAACCATTTACTCACCCATCCAGAACAAACCCACAAAAAAAGATATGGATTCTGCTTTAAAGTGTGAGTTCTGTGACTTTAACTGTAGCATGGTTGTTAGTTCCAGATGGGCTGGTTTGAGTATTTCAGAGGCTATCATGGGCACAGGCTCATTCAAACCGGACAGTTGAAAATTAGAAATAAAAAATCACCTGTTTTTTTTTCTGGTCTTCAACTGTCCACTTTCAGTGAGTCTGTGCACATGAATGCCTCATGTTCTTACTCTTAGCTGACAGGAGTGGAACCTGATGTGGTCTACTACTGCTGTAGCCCATCCACTCAAGCTTTATGTGTTGTGCATTCTGAGGTGCTTTTCTTCTCACCACGGTTGTAAAGAGTGCTTATTTGAGTTACTGTAGACTTCCTTTGAGCTCAAACCAGTCTGGCCATTCTCCAGGCTTCAGGTTGGTCTGTGCAACACAATATGGCCAAGGGTTTGTGTGTTAGGTTTGCTGTTATAGTAATAACCTCCACAGGCTTCCCACTAGATTTTGGAACGTGGCTGTGGGGATTTGTGATCATTCAGTCACAAGAGTATTAGTGAAGTCAGGCATTGATGTTGGGTGAGGAGACCTGGAACACAAAGGTGTTCTGTGGTGCTGAGGTCAGGGCTCTGTGCAGGCCACTTGAGTTCTTCCATTTCAACTTTGACAAACCATGTCTACATGGACCTCTCTTTGTACACAGGCACATTGCCATGCTGGAACTGGTTTGGGCCCCTTAATTCCAGTGAAGAGAATCTTAATTCTACAGCCTACAAAAGAAATTCTAGACAACTGTGTGCTTCCAAACTTGTGGTAGCAGATTGGGGAAGTCCTCCATATGGGTGTGATGATCAGGTGTCAACATACTTTTGGCCATGTAGTGTACATGGCCACTGACATGAGAGTTTCACTGTGAACTAGTCTAGACAGCACATGTGCATTTGTTTTGGAGGCATGGCTTTAGAAGGAATACTGATGGGAGGAGCTAGCTATATTTGTTTGAATTTTGAATTTCAAAGTAGGATCTTCTGGCAAAAATCCCTGACTTGGGATTGTAAATTGATTGAATGATACAGTTAACTTCGCTTAAGTTAAATTATAGTATTTAATGCAGCATAAATCATATATACTCTTTAAAACATTCGATTGGTATCTTACTAACTCTATGGTTATATTTTAAAGAACCCAAACCCCTTATTACAGTATTACAGTAGTTATTAGGCCTTGTTAGAGTATTAATACCAGTCCCCATTCCTTTGTATTTAATACTCAGATGTATGCAGTGTTTCTTTGGGTAATATATTTTCTAATATGTTCAAGAAAATATTTTTTCTTAAGTATGTTTTTTTATATTGCACATCATCCATAAGCTTAAATTTTGTCATACCCCTTAGCTTTAAACACTGACTTTCCACATTTTTAAATAGCATCAGAGGATTTCTTGTTATCTAAATATGTCACAAAGTATTCATGCAATTGTCTATATATTTAAAGGAAACCTGTCCAAATAGAAAAGGCAGGTCAGGATTGTTATGTGGATTTGGTGTGTGAAATGGTGCAGGTTTAATTAGACACTACATATATTAATAAATGTAGAATGTTTTTAAGTTGATAAGTTGAATTATTGCAATGGTTTGTTAAATATATAATTTTATATTTCTGTATAAAGTGTAATAAAACATTTAGCAGTGTTTATGTTTATGCTATCTACATACTACATATAGTTCTGTTCCATTTTACTTCAATTCTATTCTATTTTTAGATTTATTCAGTTAAAGGAATTGGGAATTTCTTCAACCACTGGTTTTTTGTGTTTGTGTGTGTGTGTGTGCACCCATTAGACACCTGTGGCTCTATGATGATGTGTTGGTCACTGAAAGGCAGACTGTCCTGATGAAGCTGCTTGCATCTGTGCTGGAAGGTACGTGAGAGCACTGAGAGGTGGTCTCGGACAATGGGGTCAGCGCCACACTCTGTTAAAAACTGGTCCATCTCATCATCCTCCTCCTGCTGCAGCTCAGAAATGAGCCTAGATAGAAAATGAAATGGAGGGAGATAGAAAACAGGAGAAAGAGGGAAAGGGTCAGATTAAAATACAAAATCCTTGATATTCATCACTGATTTTGTAAGGGAGAGCATCTCAGCCCCTTTAAGTGGAGCAGTATTCTGATAGATATGATTAAAATTTAACAAGACGATGTAAGATATTTTATGATAAGCCAATCCACAAACCCAGGTTTAACCCTTAAATCACAGGACATATTGGTGGGTCCAGACTTCCATTGTTTATACTTGTAACTACATGCCTTTCATATTCATTCCACTGTAGTTACTGAATAAACCAAAGCACATTTATTGCACACTTATTGAATAATATTCTTTATGAAAAACTGAATAATCTGGAGATTTCTTGCATTTATAACCCACACCATGCTCCTGTCAGCTTTGAGCTCACCTGGATACCCTAAAGACTTATCCAGACAAGATTACCCTCTGAAGCAGGTTCAAACATAAACAGACAAAGGAAGTATAACAGACTCACACTTCCTAAGAACTGCTGCTATAATCATAAAGACTGGCCTATGCTAATCTAACAAAATTATACCAAACTTTCTTTCTAAACATTTAATATGTTTTCTCTGTTCCTGTCTGACTGTATAGTGCAGAGGTGAAGTCAGTGAATGTGGGAGGAAAGTGGTAAAGTACTACTGTATTTTACGTCAAGTACAGCTATGTGCCAAATCCAACAGGCTTGTGGAGTGAAACAACTTTACGTTGTTTGCTCAACCCTTCACCATCAGTGGGGACACAGTCAGTGATGATCTTCAGATGGAACTAATTGAGCTTCAGTGTGATTAAGAACTGAAACACAAGTTCAGGTCCCTTCCCTTGACAGACTTCTACAAACGTGTCCCACCAAACAGGTGCCTAAAGATGTGTAAACAGGCACAAGTGATGCTTTCTCTGTTTGGCATACCTACCTCTGTGAGCAGACTTTCAGTCTGACGAACTTGAACAAGTGTAAACTGAGAAGCAAACTAACTGACTCTCACCTAGATAATACCCTGTCAGTAAGTCAGCTGCAGTCAGATTCGGAAAAAACTTTTGAAAAATAAGGACCAGCTTCATGTCTATCATTAGATGTCACTGATATTGCAAGCATATGGCTGCATTGCTTACAGCTTGAATTATTAGGCATTGAACTCTACTGTACTATAAATGGGATTGTTTCTATGTTTTCATTGTACTATAAGTTTCATTGAACTATAAAACTTGGCAAATAAACCTGCCTTAGTTAAGCAGATTACAGAGTGATGTTTTCTATTTATTTATTTATTTATTTATTTGTTTATCTATCTATTTATGTATTTATTTATAAATATTATAAATGAGGGGAACCATGGCAACTTTAATTATAATATAATGGAGCATTTTATAATGCAACGTTTACTTTCGGCCCACGGCCCTTAATCAAGTTTGGTGTTTTGGCCCTTCACAGGAAAAAGTTTGGGCACCTCTGGTATAGTGTAATGAACATAATCAACATAAGATGCTTTGTTGATTTGAATTATAATCTTGGAATTTAAGAAAACTGAAGTTTTGAGAATCTGCTTTAGTCAAACTAATTAGACCTTAGTCTATACTGTTCCTCCTCCTCCTCAGTGGCAAAACTCTTCCACTGGAAATGCACTATGGAGTCACTTCTGTTCAGGATAGCCACTGTGCGCTGGTTAGCCATGGTGATATAGGTCTTCTCCACCCACAGTGAGTTTTTATCCAGCCTCACGTTGATATCTGTGGAGGCTCCATACAAACTGATGTAAATGTCTTCTCCTATAAGAACAAAAATAGATTACTTTGGATTATTATTCACCTCTTGAATTATCAGCACACTGAACTAAGCAAATATACACTGGAGTCACAGGAGTTCTACATGTATTGATTAGCATTAAGGTACTCATTGTGTTTGATAAATGACATTTGTACTCAGCAGACCTTGTTTAAGTAAAATTCTAAATAGTTCAAATACTTTGAAGGGATAAAAGATTAAGATGAAGACAAGTACAGTTTTTAAGTACTTTGGAATGAACACCAAAGTGGCACTGCTGGACTGCTAAGTTGGCACTTAATTATCTATTTAGACAAGTACTCTCCAGGGGCATGCAGTCACATGACTCCACAGCAACCAACAACATAAAAAATGCTATTCAAAACAAGGGCCCAAGTCAGGAGCAGAGTAAGTTATACCAGTATTTTGACTGATTTTTATTCATTTGGCTACATTCAAAGCAGCAGCTTCATGCTCGACCAGATATCCTGACCTAGAAAAACAATGACGGAAAACACACTCACAGCCCAGCACACAAAGTGGAGTATTCAAATAATAATAATAAAAAAAACACAGGGTATGGTTTTAGTTTGTATTGACATTGCAGGTCAAGGGATTCATCAGAAACGAGCTCTAAAAGTGTCTCTTTGAAGTCCCCCTAAAGAGCTAATATAGATTATACAGTGTAATTGGTTTTGTTTTTATATTTTTACACAGTCAGGTAAACTGTATCCTTTACCAGAAGTCAAGTGTTCTAGCACTCAAAAGACTGACACTCAGAGGAACCTGTATAAAAAAACTGCAGGCGATAGCTTCAACAGCACATAAGGAATATAAATGTACTGTACTGTAAACTGAATTCACTGTAAACTGAGAACCTCACAGTGATTCTAAACAGTATTTTTACACTGTCCAAATTCTTTTCCAACATACAGAAAAATTATGAGCTCTGCAGAAAAAATACAGTGCACATTTTTGATGTTTCACAAATGATTGCATTTATATGAGTGTTGCATGCTTTCTGCATCTATTTTTCTCACAATGAAATCAATAAGAAATCATGGTTCTTTCTCATGGCTGTTTTCTATAGAGACCTAGACACAAACAGGGAGGTCACCTGAGGCCTGCAAGATGATCACTTGATGCCCAATGGGGATATTTTAGTATCAATTGCAATGTTTTTCCTGCTCTTTAATAATAATAGCTGTTCAAACAACATACAGAGCACCATATTATTCACATTTACAGTTGTTATTGTAATTTCTTTCAGAGACAAAACTTGTTTCAATGTCTGACTAATCACATCGAGTAAACCACATTATATAGAAAGAGTAAACCACATTATTTGTCTGAAATAAAACCACAGATCCTCAAAAAGGGAACATAAATTGATTTTTGTCTCAATTTAAAAATAAAATAAAATAAAATAAAATATTAACAGTGATGTTCAACTGCTAAGATAGAGGAAAATGCTTTGGGGGGGGGGGGGACAGAAAAAGGTGGGGTCTTGAAAAATAAGACTTAACATCATTAACACTATCAGAACAGAGCTGACATAGTAGGCAAATAACAGACAACACACACACACACACACACACAACATTTGTCATGCCTTGTGAGGACCTTCCACTGACATAAATAATAATACAGCTAATTAATTATATGCCTACACCTAAACCTACCACTAACCTTAACCTAAAAAAAGGAAACTATTGATTCTTTAATTGTATTTTTTTTTTTTCAGAAAAGAAAAGACAAAGACTATCCCATAGTAAATAAATGTGAAAAAAGTTCAATTTTTGGAGATGGGTAAGGGTAAAAAATGAATCTGATTTTAGTAAAAGTTTATATTAAAACATTCTCTACACAGAAAGGTGTATATTAAGAACTGTGGACCGAGTTTTGTGGATAGACATATGTGTATGTTCTAAACACTGGTCCAAATAGATCAAAACAGTATACTAGTGTTGCACCAGTAGTACTGCCTACTGCAAAGTGACCTACTATTCTGACAAAGAAATTAGCCTAGTTAAGATTTTCAACTGTGAATCTGTTTAAATGGCCCATGCAGAATTTAACTGCAAAAATATAGCTAGCTAGAACTTGACAATTGTAAAGCAGAAGTTTACATGCGATAAATGTGTGGCCTGCTTTGCTCACTTCCGTTTCTCTTCACTGACACTAATTCACTGGACTAAAAAGCTGATCAGAGAACTCTCTTACATAGTCAGCCTTGGATACTGATTCAATAAATTTATGATTTCCCAGGGTCATTATTCACAGTTGAGATAAGCAAACATAGTGAGTTAATGCTCAAATAGCACAGAAACCTGCAATCAAACGGTAACAGGACCATTCAACCCAAAGACTGTGTAAGATATCCAAGTAAGCAGAGCTGGGTAAGAGAAAGAAAATATAATTATGTATTGCTTACCTCACTATTACAACACATACAGTAACAACAAACATTTGGTGCAGTTTGGTGGATTTTGTACAGTACAGCACATTTTTGTTTGTTTGTTTTTGGTTTAATGTGTGAAAACTCACTATAGATTTTTTTTTTGTTACTAGGCAGCTGTTCTATTTCATTAGTTATCCCTGTCTAAGTCTTGACATTTATCCGCTAGTGAGACTACTGTAGGTCCCTTAGACATCTTGTCCCCAAACACTGTAATGAGATTTCACTACCCTGTGAACAGCGTTAATGGCAAAGGAGCTGTCAGTAATACCCAAGACTTAATTCATAATCAAAAAAATTCACAGAATGAGATATGCATGCTACTTTGAATACAAGAAACTATTTGTCATAGCAAAGTTGGAAATATGCATTGTTCTATTTATAGCATCTGTTTGGGGGGGAAAACATTACACTATTATTGAGAGGTGGGATTACTCTTGTATATACTATAAACAAAAATAATTAGAGTGGAAATAACTACTCCAAACCGTTTTCCTGTCCTCCTAACAGTGGGTCAACTATCTTGTTAAAGCTACAGCTAATCAGGTAATAAAGCAGATCACAACTGTGTTATGTCTGCTACGCCACGGCCGGCAGAGGGCACTGCGGCGCAGCTTCCAACAAGACATGTGACACTATTGCTTTGGTTTTGTTCTCTTCCTGCTTGGACATTGGCTGGATGTGCGAGGGTGTACCTTAATTTGAGCCAGGTGTTTATGTTTAGTGCAATTACGTTGACTATTTAAACCCCTTGTGTGGCTGCGCACTTCGCGCAGTATTATTGGTTGCAGCGTTAGTAACGTTTGTAGTGTTTAGCGTGTGTGTTAGTTCAGTAGTGAATGCGGGTAGCATGCTAGCGGTCTCATGTCCCTGTTCCGTTCCCGAGTAATGCCTAGGCCTTAGTCCTGTTCAACCTAGACCACGTTTCTTGTGTTTGTTTGTTTCTTTGTTTATTAATAAAGACAGCGCTCCTGCACTTACTTCCTGTCCATCCCTGTGTTTCGTTACAGAATACTACGCCCAGAAATGGAAGTAGCAGGAGAGCCTGGAGTCCGAAAATTTCTTTATTTTTGGAACTTCCCGACAACGGAGGAGTACTATGCCTGGTAGCGCAAGCAGCAGGAGGAACACCAAGCTGCGCTATGGAGGCAGCAGGAGGATTTGCGGCGTAAGCAGCGGATGGAAGAAGCAGATTGGCTGCTCCGGGGCATGGAGGAAGTGCTTCACTCCTGTCTCATGGAGCGGAACAATGCACCACCATGCTGCCCTGCTAAAGATCCAGTCATGGTGCCCAGTCCGGAAATGAAGGCTGGCCAGAACGTTTTTTGGAGGGAGCAATGACGACCGCAGAGCTCCAGCCTGAGACCTACGGGGAGGTCTCAGCCATGGAGCTCCAGTTGGAGGTTAACATGGCAACCTCTGGGCCCCTGTCTCAAGTCCAGCCTGAGACCTACGGGGAGGTCTCAGCCGTGGAGCTCCAGCCAGAGGTTAACATGGCAACCTCTGGCCCTCTGTCTGAGGTCAACTTGGTGGCCTCAGAGCTCCAGCGGGAGACCTGCGGGGAGGTCTCAGCTGTCGAAGAGGCCGTCCTGCTGTCCTGCACAGCTGTGGAAGCGGTCCTGCTGTCCAGCCTGGCTGAGGAGGCCGTCCCGCTGCCCTGCCCGGCCGAGACAGGTACCCTGAGCTCCAGCCCTGCTGAGGACGCCCCTCAGAGTTCCAGTCCCTCTGGGGACGCCGCCCAGCCTTCCAGTCCCACCGGGGGTGCCGCTCAGCCTTCCAGCCCCACCGGGGACGTCGCCCCTCATTCTTGTGCTGCCAGGAGCGGCGCCCAGTGTTCCAGTGCCGTCGGGGGCGGCTCCCAGGCTTCTCATGCTGCCGGGGGTGGTGCTCCGCCGGTCTGCTGCCCGGCGGAGGCCACCTCGTTTTCTGTGGCAGCGAAAGACAGCTTTCCCAGGGGACCCAGGAACCCCGTTGGAGGGGGGTTTTTGGCGCTCCGGGAGAGGCGCCTTTGGTGAGGGGTTCTGTTATGCCACAGCCGGCAGAGGGCACTGCGGCGCAGCTTCCAACAAGACACGTGACACTATTGTTTTGGTTTTGCTCTCTTCCTGCTTGGACATTGGCTGGGTGTGCGAGGGTGTAGCTTCATTTGAGCCAGGTTATTATGTTGCAGCATTAGTAACGTTTGTGGTATTTAGCGCGTGTGTTAGTTCAGTAGTGAATGCGGGTAGCATGCTAGCGGTCTCATGTCCCTGTTCCGTTCCCGAGTAATGCCTAGGCCTTAGTCCTGTTCAACCTAGACCGCGTTTCTTTTGTTTGTTTGTTTCTTTGCTTATTAATAAAGACAGCGCTCCTGTGCTTACTTCCTGTCCATCCCTGTGTTTCGTTACAATATCTAACTAAGTGATTCAGCCATACTCTATGTGATGGGGAAGCCATGCAATGGCAGCTTAATGTGAAGATAAAATCAGGAGATACCATAAGGTGCTAAATTAAAAATGATACTCCCCTATTGGGCTCAAAGTGGTGGTTTTAGAAATGTGTGCATGAGCAAATGTTAAAAGCTCTAGCCTTCTGAAGACCTGTGTGTTCATGCACTGAGACAGCTCAAACACATTCAGTAGAGCATGTGAACACACACACACACACACACACACACACACACACACGTCCATGTTTTGGAAATAAATGTATGCTGAATGTTCATAGGCACAGTCACCATGCCCACAAATACACATACAAGTGCACAAACATAGACAGATAAAAATCCTTATTCTTTTTAAAGAAGAATCATCACTTGGATCATGAGCAGTGCTTTGCGCCTAGACCTCTTGCACCATCAGCTAAATCTTATCAACTCTTAAACCCCTAAAGCTCATAATTTAAATCATACAGCCAGCATCTCAGAACTGCTAACATCACTGTGATAGAAAACATCATAAAAAACACAACAAGGAAATGTTCTCTTTGAATAGCTTTTCTTTTCATTTAGCAGTCCATTAAAAATAGCTTGTACCATGCATTATCACAGTAACAACACAAATAACAGGAAAATGCCCTAAAGCACCAATGCTGTGCTTTTTTTCACCTGGCTGCAGAAGTGAATCAATGTGTTTTACCACATCAGCCACAGGGGTAGGTTGTTTTGGATTACCTCTGTAATCCAAAACAGATAAATAAATCAGTTCAGTCCTGCTTCATTTAACAAGGTTAGTGCCAGCCTGCTAGCCTGCATTCTGCTAAGCCCAGCCCTGCTTTGCCTTTCCTTTGATTCACAGGCTAAGCATTCAACTCTCACAGCCCTGATGCAAGTTCAAATCCCGGCAACGACAGACACCGATCCATGCTCCTTCCACCATCCACCATCCACTCTCCAACATTCAATAAAACCCTTTTAACCTTCTGTTCTTTCGTCTGTGTTCTGCTTCTGGATCCAACATCCTCATTGGTTATCAAAGAACAATCTGGCCAACATGGACCCAGCAGAGCCAGATTCCCTGCACTCAGCTCTGTCAAGCCATAGTGCTCTCCTCGGCCAGCATGACCAGCTGTTCCATGAACTCACCAAGAACAGCTGCACTATGGTGTGCCAGCTCTCCCTTCACCGGATTTCCCTACAGTGAGTGCGGAGATGGCTTCCCAGTCCAGTGTCCCTGTTAAATGGCTGCATTCTCCCATCATTGTTAATGCCCTGGCTGGTACATTCTTGGCTTGTATAACCCATCGCATTACTCCTGGTCCTCTCGGGCAACCATTGTGAACATGTCCAGCTGAACTTCATTTCTTCCCCATGTACCATGTTGGTGATGGGTCACTCATGGCTGAGGAAGCATGACCCCCATATAGATGGGGTTCCTGTTGTCACTCATCCTACCTGTGATTGGCCCTTCCCCCACTGTGGTGGCAGTGCCTCCACTGGCCTTGACCATACCACGCATACCACCTGTTCAGGATCAGCGAGGGGGACGAGTGGAAGATGGCGTATAACACCCCCCAGGCCACTTCGAGTATTTGGTCATACCCTTCAGCCTCACCAGTGCTCCAGTGGTGTTCCAGGCCCTGGTGAAAAATGTCCTCAGACATTTGTTTTTGTGTACCTAGCACCCCCGCTTTGTTTTTGTGTACCTAGACAACATCCTGATATTTTCTTGCATCCCGCTGAGCACACTCTCCATGTTCGTCAGGTCCTGCAATGGTTGCAAGAGAACCACCTGTCCTAGCCTACATCCAAACCACCAAATGACTAAATTCTCGCCAGACATTCTGGCCCCTGTTCATTGGCTGATTCAATTTCCCTATTGTGTAACACCCCAGGTTCAAGAATGTCAAACGTGATGCCATCGCCCATTAATTTGCCTCTAAGGAAGCCCCGACCCTATCCCTGATACCAACCTCCCTACGTCTTGTGTGGTGGGGGCAGTCACGTGGGTAAATATGACAACTCCCTGTGCAGCGCTGCCACTGGTATGCCCCCCTTCAAGTGTTCTCTGGGTTATCAGCCTCTGTTATTCCCTATCCAGTAGAACAACATTGCAGTTTCCTCTGTGCAAGCCCACATTCACCATTGCCACAAGATATGGAGAGAGGCGTTCCACCCTGCATACCTCAACCCTTCATCCTGGACCCCTCTCTCATCTGAGATTTCCATCAGGCCTATCCAGACAAACCTGGCAGGTTGCAACGGAGGCTCCTATTAAGAGGGGGCTACTGTCATGGGCTGGGCTAGGCTCCCATGTTTTCCCATTCCCTTTGTTTGACCTGTTTTGCCCCTTCTTTGTGTTTCTGGTGTTAGTCTCTCCCTCACATTTCTGTATATATGTATGTGTGTGTGTGTGTGTGGGTGTATGTGTGTTGGGTATTGGGGGGTTTGGCATAGCACTCCACTTCACGTCTCTTTCTGAAGAGAACACACTTGCTTCCAATCTCCTAATTATATGCCATCGTATTTAAACCCCAGTCTTGAAGCCACGCATCACCAGATCATTCTGGTTTCCATTGCGGTAACACGGTAGGCCTTCTTGTGCAGGTTTTTTTCAGTTCTTTTTCGCCCAAAATATGTGTTTTTGGTTTATTTACCCTGTTGTTTTTCCTGTGCTCCAGGTTCATGTCGCATCCAGCCTGATTGCCTGCATTCCGCTATGCCCAGCCCTGCTTTACCTTCCCTGTGGTTCACAGACTGAGCATTCGACTCACCGACCCAAGTTCAAATCCAAGCCTCGACAGACGTACTGGAGATGGACTGGAGCCCCACTCCTTTCCCACACATTCCTGTCCTCTCCAACCTTCAATCAAATCCATTAAACCTTCTGGCCTTGTGTCTGTGTTCTGCTTCTGGGTCCAACATCCTTGTCACAGTTAGTTTGTTCTACTGTACAATATAACTTTAATAATAGATGTGCATATTTATAAATTATTTATTTATTATATATTTATAAATAAATCAACTCATGTTATTTGAATTGTATAATTGATTATGTGTTTGTCAAGAATATGCGTTTGCTATATCTTTTGATATATTAAACTACCCATAAGCCATACCTATGTGATTGTGGGGTTATATGCACTGTAGTGGAGCAGCACTAATGGCAGGGCAGCACAGATATAAATACTGAACCTGTGTGATAGTGCAGAAGCAATTGTTGGCTGTGGTCTCCTGTAGTTCTGGGTAGAAAATCAATAGTCACCTGCATGCTCTCCCCAATACTAAGGGTCCCTACTGAAGGTTCTACAGAAAATGGGCTATGTGGAGAAAAACATAGATAAGTAAATAAACAAACTCGTATATGCAAATGAAAAACATTGAACAACAACTGTTTCACTTTACTATGTGTGCTTACTTCTGTGTGCTGAGCTGAAATTTGGCCTCGCCTTTTCCAATATTGCGTACCAGGAGAGTTTTCTGAGATAAACACTTGACAGGACACAGAGAAAAATGCAGCTCATCTGGAAAGTCTAGGATGGCACGTGGCCCTATTGCCCGGATGGGCACCTCAAACTTCTCCCTCTCAGTCATAAAGATTACCCGGTGGATATAGTCCTATCATAAAGATCATACATGGAAGTAAAAAACTAAGCTACATGGTTTAGTTATATAAGATGACATCAAACATACATACAGTATCTCACAAAAGTGAGTACACCCCTCACATTTTTGTAAATATTTGATTATAACTTTTCATGTGACAACACTGAAGAAATGACACTTTGTTACAATGTGAATAGTGAGTGTACAGCTTGTGTAACAGTGTAAATTTGCTGTCCCCTCAAAATAACTCAACCCACAGCCATTAATGTCTAAACCACTGGCAACAAAAGTAAGTACACTGTTAAGTGAAAATGTCCAAATTGGGCCCAAAGTGTCAATATTTTGTGTGGCCACCATTATTTTCCAGCACTGCCTTAACCCTCTTGGGCATGGAGTTCACCAAAGCTTCACAGGTTGCCCCTGGAGTCCTCTTCCACTCCTCAATGACGACTTCACGGAGCTGGTGGATGATCGAGACCTTGTGCTCCTCCACCTTCCATTTGAGGATGCTCCACAGATGCTCAATAGGGTTTAGTCCATCACCTTCACCCTCAGCTTCTTTAGCAAAGCAGTGGTCCTCTTGGAGGTGTGTTTGGGGTTGTTATCATGCTGCAATACTGCCCTGCGGCCCAGTCTCCGAAGAGAGGGAATCATTGTCACAGTACATGTTGGCATTCATGGTTCCCTCAGTGAACTGTAGCTCCCCAGTGCCGGCAGCACTCATGCAACCCCAGACCATGACACTCCCACCACCATGCTTGACTGCAGGCAAGCCACACTTGTCTTTGTACTCCTCACCTGGTTGCAGCCAAACATGCTTGACACCATCTGAACCAAACAAGATTATCTTGGTTCCAGTAATCCACGTTCTTAGTTTGCTTGTCTTCAGCAAACTGTTTGCGGGCTTTCTTGTGCATCATCTTTAGAAGAGGCTTCCTTCTGGGACGACAGCCATGCAGACCAATTTGATGCAGTGTGCGGCGTATGGTCTGAGCATTGACAGGCTGACCCCCCACCCCTTCAACCTCTGCAGCAATGCTGGCAGCACTCATAAATCTATTCATTGAGGGAACCATGAATGCCAACATGTACTGTGACATACTGAAGCAGAGCATTATCAGTATGCAGTATTCCAGCATGATAACGACCCCAAACACACCTCCAAGACGATCACTGCTTCGCTAAAAAAAGCTGAGGGTGAAGGTGATGGACTGGCCAAGCATGTCTCCAGACCTAAACCCTATTGAGCATCTGTGGGCATCCTCAAATGGAAGGTGGAGGAGCATAAGGTCTCTAACATCCACCAGCTCCGTGATGTCATCATAGAGGAGTGGAAGAGGACTCCAGTGGCAACCTGTGAAGCTCTGTTGAACTCAATGCCCAAGAAGGTTAAGGCAGCGCTGGAAAATAATGGTGGCCACACAAAGTATTGACACTTTGGGCCCAACTTGTACATTTTCACTTAGGGGTGTACTCATTTTTGTTGTTGCCAGCGGTTTAGACATTAATGGCTGTGTGTTGAGTTATTTTGAGGGGACAGAAAATTTACACTGTTATACAAGCTGTACACTCACTATTCACATTGTAGCAAAGTGTCATTTCTGCAGTGTTGTCACATTAAAAGATATAATCAAATATTTACAAAAATGTGAGGGGCGTACTAAATTTTGTGAGATACTGTACATACATACCGATAAATCACATATGCCTGATTTATGGAAATGTGTTTACAAGATGAACAGGACAAAAACACAATGCAGTTATATACAATTTTCTCTAACATCATACAGAAGACTCAGCATTATCACATTATTCATGCCATTATCATAGCCTGATTTATAACATAAAGTTTAGTTTTTCAATTGACACTACAAAATTGCACATGTATTGCATATACTGCACAACTTTGACAGCTTTACTAAAGATAAGGCTCCTTCATTTACTTTCTCATAATTATTTTAATATCCAGACATTAGTTTCAGATTAAAAATACTAAAACCTGCTTGGCTCTGTGAAGACTACTGTAATCTGTAGCTTCATATGACATAATAGACTCTTGCCTAGGATGGACTGGCATCCCATCTAAGGTGTCCAGTCCAAGGTTCCCAATGTTCCCAGGATAGACTCAAGACCTACCATGACCCTGACCAGGACAAAGTGGTTACTGAAGATGAATGAACAAACAACAGAACAATAGACTCTACTATGGGGCATTGCCTTGGTGTCTGTGGGCATGCTTTCAGAATAATTTTCATTCTACCAAGTCACTGTCCAACCAAGTCATATTCCAAATGAGTCAAAGCTAAATCTTATTAGTTTTGGTGTGCTCTTGCACTGTATGAAATAAAATAACATTATACACCCTGGCTCTTTCTGATAACATTGAGCCACAAACCTTAAGTAATCAATATGAGCCCAGGATGTTTCCTGTTGGAAAGTGAGTAGTTTTGAATTGTTAGTGATTGGATTGCAGTGTCTCGCTCTGGGAGGACTCACTCTGGAGTGGGACTATGCTACAATCAGTATTAATGTGCCGCCATGGAAAAGCAGATTAGTCACCTATACAACAGACTGCAGAAAGGCAGTTAATGGGAAGAGAGTGGGTGGTAGAAGGAACCGAGTGTCTCACAGGCCACATCCTCTTGCATTGCAATTCAGTAACTCTTTAAACAAGCTTGGACTTTAAGCCATAATAAAAGATGTTAACCCCTTTCGCCCCAACACTTGCGCTCATTCCGCCGGCGGAAGGAAAACGACTTATCGGACATTTTCAATTAGTATAATCAAATTAACTATTTTAACGCCGCAGTTCTGGTATAAGATTAGTCAGGGCACTGTTGGCTTTCTGTGTGTGCAGTTTCATGATTGTGTGCTTAACTCCTGGTGAGCAGGGGGATGTCAAATGGGCGGTGTTTGAGCTCCCGGCTGGGCAAAGAATTCACACCTCTCCACGAAAACATTGAGACAGAGATAAATCGGAGAGCACGACTAAAGCTTTTTTTTGATAGCAAAACACCGTATACAACTGCCACAATAAAATTATAACATTTAAACCAAAGATCGGACTTGTATAAACGTTTACTTACTTACATAACCTACATAGACGAAAATCCAGTTCGCTCGCGGTTTTATAAATCATGCACATTTCCATCGGTAAAAAGTCCATCAGCTTTATTGAAGAAGACAAATGCAAAGTTCCATATTTTGTCACAAATGTCCTCTTCAAAATGCATTAAGTGTTTTGATATCCCACCCATCTGGAATTTAGTAATTAGCCATAAACTGAATTGAGACACATTCCTAAAAAAACGCCAATCTGCTTTGTATTTGCTGAACAACCCGCCTCCTAAATTTTATTCGGGCAGTCTAACTTGACTGACACCCACTTGGACCAATTCTAGATACTTCTAGCTTTCAAACGATCCCAAACTCGACATGATTGACCACTCAGAGGCTGAGAAAATCAAAAGCGTAATCAGCGCAATCAAACTTTTACGCGTGCATCCATTGGTCTTGAGTTGTGTGTCAGCGATACAGGCCAATCAGCAAAGCGCGAGAGGGCCGTGCAGAGAAACTATCAGGAAAAGGCAGCTGTGATCTAGCGGTCTTCCTGCAAAACTTTATACAGCAGGTTTTTGCATGTTTGGCAGTTTTTTTTTCTTCTGATCACTAGTTTTCTACTGGTTTTCGCTCAGTGTGCCATTTATCGGCGTCTTATAGCGGTGGCGTGCTCCCGAAAAAGCCTCAATGCGTCACAGCTTCTGGAGCAGTTATTTTCGAGTGGCTCTTTATTTTATTTATTTATTTAGTTATTTATTTGTTTATGTATGTATGTATGTATGTATGAGGAAGACTATATGGATTGAGTTGAGGGGCTCTATCTACTCCCCAAAGAAGTCAGAGGAGAGGTGTCTCTCGTGTGTCTATCATTTGAGCCACTCGGAGAGCAAGTGCTCATTCACCTGGGCCTCTGGCACTATTTTTTATTAAACATTATATTTTATAAGTATGTTTCAGACTCTTTTTTGTGTGTGAAATTACACATTGTGCAACAGAGTTCATGCTACTGCCATTTGTTTTCATTTTGTGCCATTTGGAGACGTTTGGTGCCATTTGGAGAGGTTATTTTGTGCCTTTTTTTATTTTGATTTTTTTTTTAAAATGTTTGCTATTTCTAGAAGTCTGCGATTTTTAAAGGCTTTGTGCCATTTTTATAAGCTTTGTGTCATTTAGAGAGGTTTTATGTGATTTGGAGACGTTTGGTGCCATTTGGAGAGGTTTTGTGCCATTTTGGAGAGGTTTTAACCTGTGTTTGGATAACCTTACACACAATTTTAGTGGTTAGAGATAACTTCCTCATATTTTGGCTGTATATGGACAAGTACTCGGGGCATCTTTGAGACCAGGAATGGGGTTGATATCAACATTTGCTGTGAAGATATAACATTTGTGTTAAAAGTAAATAAATTTTTTTTATAATAAAGAAATAAATCTGAATATATTGCCCCAGGTAGGCTAGGTAAAAGAAGCAATACTTGAAATAACTCCTAATTCTTAAAATCTTAAGTGTCTACTTTCATATGAGCCATAAACCACTACTGTGGTGTGTGACATCACAAAACAAATCAATGCTGAACACAGGTACCCCCAAAACAGACAAAAATGCCATTTTTTGGCTACCAGTAAAAGAGGGTTTAAGCTCTAATTAACAATTGGTATTGAATATTCTCTGCAAACAGACAAGAAAGTGCTTCTGTATCAGCTCTCATGACAATTACTCCCTTTATCTAGACATTTATACTGAAATGTTTCTTTAAGTTTACTATGGTTGTGAGTTCCACTATGATATCTGGATACACAAAATTGAGCAGTAAATTTGATTAGCAAGCAGCAGTAAATTTTTAGCATATCTTTGTGATTCCTACAAGGACTACTTAAACCCAGGCTTCCTCTTCCCTTAATTTCACTGTGGTGTTATTAAATCTTCAGACGGTCACCTAGAAATATATAAGCTTGTGTACAGTGTACCTTGTTCTCCTGTGGGGTGAATAGTACAGTAAAAGTGGATGTCATGCCTGGGGCCACTTTGTTGCATACATCTACCGGGCTCACCACTTTGAAATACAGGGAGTCATCTTCAACCACCTTCACCAGTCGAGGAATCTGCAAGAAGTAAGAGAACCCACATCAAGCCACGACCTTTAAATATGACCAGATGTGCACGTGTTATGTATATGCCACCTGAAATGTTACTAAATTTATATTATTCATATGGTATTTTCAGCTACAGTCCTTAAGAGGTGTACAGTTTACAGTTTTTCTTGTTCTAACAAGCCAGACTCATTAGTTGAACAAGATTAGCTGGAAGAGCAGAGGTTCTGATGTAGTGATTAGAAGATTGTCATTTGAAGCCATATTTAGACCTTATGCTTGAACTGTCCAGTTATATTTTAAATTGTATTGGATGTATTTGCAATCTGCTAAATGTATAAATAGAATAGAAAATGGAATCACTTGCTCGGCTGTGTTATTTTCACAAGTTTGCTGTCCTGTGTGCTTTTGGTATGAAACCATTAAATGCACATTTATTGTGAAAATAAACGATTTCAGCACTCACATCGGTTTTGGGACTAGGCTATGAGTAATTTGAAAATTATTTTCACTCTGTACTGTATTAAAAACACATTATTTATGTTTTACTTTGTGAATTGAATTTATTTTTGAAAATATTCACTCATTTCAAATCTGATGACTGCAACACACTCCAAATAAGTTGGGGCAGTCGACTGTTTACCACTGTGTAACATCACCTTTTCTTTTAATAACACTTATTAAGCGTTTGGTCACTGAAGACACAAGTTGGTTAAGTTTAGCAAGTGAAATTTTCCCCCATGCACCACACATTCTCTATCGGAGACAGGTCAGGACTGCAGGCAGCCATGCTAGCACCTGCACTCTCTGCTTACGTAACCATACGCTTGTAATCCGGGCAGAATGTGGTTTGGTGTTGTTCTGCTCTGGATGGCAGCATATATTGCTCCAAAATGTGTACATATCTTTCTGCATTAATGGTGCCCTCACAGATGTGCAAGTTTCCAATGCCATGGGCACTGACACACCCCCATACCATGACAGAGGCTGGTTTTTGGACCTGACGCTGATAACAGCTTGGATGATCAATTTCCTCTTTGGACCGGAGAACACGATGGCTGTTTTGTCCAAAAACTATTTGAAATGTTGACTTGTCGGACCACAAAACATGATTCCACTGTGCTATTGTCCATCTCAGATGAGACCGAGCCAAGGTTAGATGATTGGTTAGATGATTACCTCACCTGTTTCACATCATCTTCTTATTTCAACTTGTCACATTGCTATTAGTCCTAAATTGCCCCTGTCCCAACTTTTTTTTGAATGTGTTGCATGCATCAATTTCAAATTAGGTGTTTATATATATATATATATATATATATATATATATATATATATATATATATATATATATATATATATATATATATATATATATAAAACTATGCAGTTGATTAGGTAAAACATCAAATACCTTGTCTTTATATGTTTGTTTGTTTTTTTTAACTACAAGTCAAAGTACATTTACAAATCACTCCTCTTTGTTTTTATTAGCATTTTCCATACTGTCTGAACTTTATTGGAATTGGGGTTGTACATGTATATGTGCAAATCAATATACATTGGATTTTCAGCTGGGATAGTGGCTTTCAGTAGAACAATACATCTCACCTGCTAATAACTCTTTCCCTAGGTTTTAGAAGAAATTATGAATTCTAAATTCCTGGCACTTTAAATGCATGCTATGTTGTACATGTTAAACCATTTTAAAAAAGATATATTAATAATGTTTATTGTAGTGGACAGGCATACACAATAGTGTACAGTATATTTATATGCAGACGCATAGAGAACTGAGCCCTTGCTAATGTTACCTTATCATTATTGCGTAACACCAGCAGCACTTCGTACATCTCAGATGGCAGGTAGTTCTGAAACACAATCTCAGATGGGTAAGGCTGGAAAAAAGGCTGATCCACATCTACAGCAGAAAACTGGGAACAAAAGAGAAATCCCCTCAGCACTGAAATTTGAATAACAAAGGGTCATTTTTCAAGACCTCCATTTCCCCATACCCTTCCTCTTGATATGACTTATTTGACATCAATTACATACTGAGTGAGGGGGAAAAAAGGACTAGAAAGTGAGAGTGGTACTCAGTGCTACAATGCATGCATGTAACCTGCAGATATTTGTCCTGCATAAATATTACACCCAGTCAATATCCCATTCAAAACATCGAAGTATAGCCTGAAGCTTTCTGTCCATTTTTAAGGTACATTTACAATCAAGTTTCAGGAGACATTAGAATTGTTAAAACAGTTAGTTTACTAGTCAGGTTTCACTAGTGTTTTACCTTGTGGTGTGTGGTCTCACTCATGTCTAAAAGCTCCAGAATGCAAGCTGGGTACATCTTATATGTGTTCGTTAATCTCTCCTCTGTGGTCTGAGACATTTCATGTGCATATACAGATGGAGACAGCTATAATGATATAAGCCACAGTTAGTTCTATTGAATACATTAATTCATGCTGGTATCATTTCAAACAGTACCTACTATAAGTGCGTCAGGCCAAACATTAGCTGTGCAATCACATTAGTCAATAATACTGTGTAATGTTAATATATTCCAGGTATTCAAAGCACATGCAGGGTACATTGTTGGATTTCTGCATAGTGTACAGTACATATTAGTCTGCAATGCTAGAACTGAAATATTTGCTGTAACAATTAAACATTGTTAATTCAGACATGATTGAATAATAAAATGTAAATATGGTTCACTTTGGGTTCAATTTTAAAAACATTTAGTTATACAGTATATGTTCCAAACATTGGGCCTCATTTATGAATCTTTTAGTAAAGTTGTGTGTAAAGGTTTGTGTGTGCCAAGCTAAACCAAAACTTTTCCACCAGATCTTAGAAAAGTTTCAGAAAGGTACTCAGTACTCCGGCACATATAACATGCAAATCAGCTCATTTGCATGTAATGATGCCCACAAATGTCCAAAAAGGTTCAGCTCTACAGACAGCTGGGAGCACAAAATAAACAATGAGGGTAAAGACTATAAGAGAGAAGTGGAAATTATTTTGACTCACTGTGCCAATAAAAATATGTAATATTGTATATAATATAATACAATATAATATAATATAAAATATTTTATAGTAAGTGAGCACTAAATCTTCTGTCAGCTGAGGCATTTGTATACAGTTTACAGCTATGCGCAGATAGATGGGCCATCCTCCATTTATACAGTGACATTTCTTTTGTCATAATTGAATGATTAGTATTACTTGTCTTAATTTATGGGTTTGTGTTGACTTGCTTTCTTGGTTGTTTGATATTATTCTTTAATTAATGGCAATAATATAAAATGTATGACTTCATACATTTTTCTCAATAGTACTCAGTCCCTGACCAAGTGAACTAGCAGTCGGATGTATTTTTGATAGAGACTCCAAAACACTTCTGCAAATCATTCTGGATAAGAACGTCTGCTAAATGCTGTAAACGTGATAAAATATAAGCTATTGAAACTTGACAGTATATTCCTATATTCCACTGTATAAAAGTGCAGTAATCCATACAAACTGTATGACTTGAAGTCGAGATGTACCTTAGTTAGTCTTCTTAGTCATACATTTACAGGCACTCAGGAGAAGGAGTAGGATATGAATGTTTTATTATCCCAATTTATGGGATTTTCATGAATACCAATTTTCTTGTAAACACTTGTGCATTTCTATGCTTGTGTTCCAACTTTCAATATTTCAAAGGCAACAGAAAATAATCAAAGCTATACATTAATCTTAAACACAAAAGAAAATAAAGTATGATCAACTGCAATGTGTGTATGTGTGTGGGGACAAATGTATCTCTTTATGACCAAACCTCTTTAATAAAATAAAATTAAAATAAATAACCTAAAAGACTCAACTGATTTTATTTGGTAACTGTTAAGATCAGATGTATGGGTGGCATTATTTAGCTGATGTCACTGGAGATAACCACATAGTTACTTACTCACCTTTCGGGCTTTGTCCTCCCGCTTAACCAGCTTAGGATTTCTCGGTGCTACTTTAGTCTTGACTCCTTCTGGCATCTTCAGAGGCAAGCTTTGCAAAGCTGAGTGGGAAACTTGAATTTTAGAGGTCAGCATCATGAAATCACCTGTTCTTGACCTGTTGTTGGTGATGCAGACAGATAGTTAACTAGAAATACTAAGAACACAAATAGAGACATTAGAGAGTAAAGAGAAACAAACTTGATAGCTATGATAAATTTAGCAGCTTATGCTTTACCCATTTCTGTCAGCACCTTACTAGCTTGTTAATAATGAGTATATTTCCAAAACGAAAAGTTACACGGTTATTTTATTTAAAAAGAAAGAAAGAAAGAAAGAATATGCATATTTTAGAAGGTACTTACGAGGAAACCCGTATTCAACATGTACACGTTTCTCACAACACTCAAAGCTTGGTGGTTGCCATGACAACAAGCCCGTCCGCGTTCCAACAACATGCGATCTGATTTGCTGAAGCTTACAGCGGCCTGCAGCGATTGGACAATAGGTTAACTTGTGACAAAGGGCGAGGCGCGTGCAAAACCGCGTCCCTGTCTTAGCAACAGAGCAACGCGACACACTTAGTGAGAGGAAGGGGTGGGGGTCTTGCGCGCGTGTGCAATGCGCTGCTGTAAATTCTCAAACATTTCCTCAAAACGTCCCGTTTGTATCGTAAAAATATATATGTTCCTGTTCATATCATAGGGTAATTTCCAAAGAGGGATAGACGCTTAATAATTTTGTATATGCAAAATCTAGTCCAGGGTTTTTTGCGGCCAGGGATCCTTTAAAAAATCCATGGACTGCCTCAGCATAGACTTCTTTTTATTAACATATTCTATTTAAATGGATTGGTTAAACCGATAAATTTTAAAATATTAGGCTTTCTACTAAAACGTGTAGGCCTATTGTAGCCTAAATGTGTAATATTGTGTAAATATTGTAAATGTGCAATATTTAGCATGTGTAGAATGATAGGCCTATATTGGGCATTTATCACTGACATATTTTATTAAAATTGTCATTAGATTCAGTTGACATTATAGGCCTTTTGAGTTGCTGAGATTTGGAATAAACCCACTTAAGTTCATTTGTCCAGTAAAAGAATTTAATAATAAATATAACATTAATAACAGTGGGATGTGAGTAATAAAATAAATAAATAAAATCAAGGTCCCCTTGTCTACAGTATGCCTCATACTGTAGGCCCATATCAGTCCCAAAAACCCTCTTTGAAAACCATGGTTCTAGACCATTGCACCAGCATAATGGACGACCCCTCTAACTCATCCCATGGACTCTTCATGCCTCCTGCCATCTGGCAGAAGGTACAGGAGCATCCATGCCATCACCAGCAGACTCTGCAATAGTTTCTTCCCTGAGACAATCAGATTACTCAACACCCTGCTGCCTCTCAACACTTATCTGGGCTAGTCAAACACCTAACTGAGTAGGACTCAACACCACATGCACACCGCACTTTACAAAGCTGCAACAGACACTTTATGGAATGCTACACTTATTGCTTCTACAGATATACTTATTGATGCTACACTACCAAATAATTTGCAGTTTACAGCCCATGTTCTGTGTATTTATTATCCTGTGTATTCATTGTTCTGTTCTTTGTTCTGTTGTTTGTCCTGCACTCGCCTCACACTCTTGTGTATTTGCACGTTATGTAGTCTTGAGATTATGGTCCTGGAGAAACAGCATTTCATTCCAATGTATACAAGTTTTATAGAGGAATGACAATAAAAACCCACTTGACTTGACTAGACTGTAGCTGCTAATTTACTTGACTGTCCTTTGTTCATGTGTACTTTTATTTATATTGCACATACACTGCTACATTTAAGTAGTCAGTCTTACAATTCAGTGACTTTTGTGTCCCCAGTACAGATCATGGTATTTAATATGTAATATGTTAAACAATATAATTTCTAAAAGTCTTCTTAAAATAAGTAACACTTTTCAAATGTCAAACATTATGCAGTCTACCCAATAAATAATTTTATAAATTTTACTACAAGTCCTCTCTAAACTATAGAGTTTTTTTTCCTTATTGGGATTCATTTGATCAGTGTTTATAAGGGTTTTTCACGTCCTTCAAGTTACTGTGCACCCTGTTATATCTGTCGACACTACATGAAAAATGTAAAATTTGGAAGGATATGGAAATAAACTCCCACTTAACTTTAAGTTTGTCAGATGTATGAGGATAAAAACAAACCCGGCTTACGCAAGACAGTAAACAAACAACCATGTAGCTCAAGTCAGCTGACATGTTCAGGAATCTGTGAAGTGAACTGAATATTATAGTTGAAATTCAGCTCGTTGTGAGGACTGCTGGCTGTCCTGCTGTGTCAGGGTCATTCATACCTGGCAATTCTAAGAGAAAGGAGTTAGGTGTCTGCTGTGGTCTTAGAGCACAGTGAGGGGGAAAAAACTGGCTGTATTGCAGGTCACAACAAACTACATTGCTGCAAAAAATACAGACTAAATTAAATAACCCAACATAAAAATTACCCAAACAGTGGTAATAACTGCATATTTAACTAGCTATTTTTGAAAACGATTTCACAAAATTCTGATTTGAATTATTTTTCTACAACATGGAGATTTATCTTACCACATTATTCTGAACACCTACACTATCATATGCTGACAAATGACTAAAGTTCAATACAATTACCTAGCAAATCAAGAAATATCAACCAAACGACATTGCATTGACAAAAAAAAAATATTTAAGGATTTTTTTTTTTTTTTTTTTTTAAACAGTACAGGCACTAAAGAAATTGAATGCAAACAAGTGCCCAATTAAACACAGTTCCAATAGTAAACCAAATTTGGAGAAAAAAAGCTATCAAAATAAATGGGTGCATAGCAGTCAATATGAAAACTATATTCAAGAATAAAATACTCCTTAATCTCAACCATTGTGCAAAGTGGTATTACTACTTGTATCTTCTCTTTTGTCTGACTTAATGGCACAGGTTCTAAGAGGTACAAAGTACAGATCTGCTTGCAATATGTTCCACATGTAAGAAGAGTCAGTCAGTGTACGTGTGGGTGTGTATTTGTGCGCCACTTAAATTCAATACCTCCGAAGGCCTCCCAAAGAAATGTCTGATTGGATGAGGGTGCAACGAAAAGTACAGGCCTGAGATTTTAAATTTACAAGAAACTTTTTCCATGGTCCCAGGATACAGATCTGCATTTGGATCTAGGACTGGTTCCTCAAAGTTGGACTCACTAAAACACCACTGAGCAGAAACACAGGCAGACCTTTCAGCCCTGCAACTACTAACAGAAAAAGTTACTCCAAGATGCCTTACTTTAGTGCACATCCTGGCCAAAGAGCCCACTTGGGTGAGAAAACAGTTAGGATATATTTTATAGCACATTGACAACAGTACATCTCTTTCAGATACACCTAGCACAGTGGAATGGAGCACTGGCTCAATTATGTTTAAATTGTCCAAAAGATGAGATCTAGGCATAATATTTTATATTCATCATGTCAGTAGTACCATTCCTTTGCTTGCCAAGATGTTGACAAATTCAGCACTATAATCACAAGCCATTGGAATATAAAGCTACTGGTTCTGCTGAATATGCCTCATTACTTGAACTTCAATGTTTCTGGTGTTATGATACGACCCTTACATTTCATTGAATCTCTCAAAAGAACAGCACCAAAATTAATAGACAGATCAATACTCCAAGCTATAGGAGCTTCACAAGTACTGCACAGAGCTATTTCCAGTTGTCTCCTCTGCATCCTTTTTTTCATCTGCTGTTAATCCCAAATGTTCAAGGTGCTGCTCCTCGATAAAGTCTGACTCGTGGTCATAATCACTGTCCTCCAGGAAAAACATGAGCTCATCGTAGTCATCATCTTCAAAATAATAAGAAAAACATTTTAGCAATCACAGACTCTGTGTTACGAAACGTAGACTGGAGGCGGGTGCAGGTCATAGTCTTTATTAGACACAAAACTCACGATTCAAGTAAACGCGGTCTTCACCGGGAAACGAGAACATTCGCGGCATGGAAAACAAACGATAATAACCAGAATCCACTAAAGACATGATATAATACTACGCGAAGTGCTCAGTCACCCAGGCCTTTAAATAAAGAACATGATTAACTCAAAGCATGGACACCTGGGGCAAATTAAAGTCACTTACAACGAAATGCTCAATCCGGACGCAAGCAAACGAAAACAATGTCACGTGACTCGTCAGAAGCCAAGCCAGTGCCCTCTGCCGGCCGTGGCGTAACACTCTGTTAAAGCTGTGGCAAATAAACCAAGGTAAAAAAAAAAGAAAAAAAAAGAGAGAAGTGTAATTTTAGGAATTTGACTGATGTTCTGATTTAGTGTTTTACTTTTCAAAATGCTATCAGCCTTTTCAGTGATTATCAGTGGTTAAGTTACTGTTACTGTATGTTTTGCAGTTGCTGGAGTCCAGGTCTAAGGTCCTGCAGATAGACTTGGAAAACAGAACTGTGGGAGACAGCGACTGTGGGCATGATGTCTCATGAAGAAGATGGGTTGTTCATCGGAGGCCGGTGTGGGTTGTTAAACCACCAGCACGGAGAAGCCCACAAAAGTTAGCTCTATGCCAGGAGCTACAGAAAACCCTGGATGCAGACCAATGCTTTGCTGGCACCCAAGACTTTCATGTGATGGCAAGTGAGAGAGGGTCAGAGGGGAGTTCATTATGGAATTCTGTTGCACCCCCTGATATTGCTTTAGATTTTTCTGATAATTAATATTTAAAAAAAAAAAAATTTTCTGGTAGTATTTTATATATATATATATATATATATATATATATATATATATATATATATATATATATATATATTTCACCTAGGGATATACTCACTTTGGTTGCCAGTGGTTTAGACATTAATGGCTGTATGTTCAGTTATTTTGAGGGGACAGCAAATTTACACTGTTATAAAAGTTGTACACTCACTACTTTACATTGTAGTAAAGTGTCATTTCTTCAGTGTTGTCACATTAAAATATATAATCTTTCAATATTTATATATAAATATATATATTAATATATATATTATATAATGCATTTATGCATTGCATAAAATTATCTTTTGCTTAAAGACGTATTTAAGTGTCTAAGTGTAAGTTTTAGTAAAAGTGTACTTGCCAAACAACTGCCAATATACTGTCTTTAAAATTTATCACTGAATCATGTACCAAGGTCTTTCTTGGACACAATGCATAACTATGCAAGACCATTTTCAACAATTCTGGCAAGAAATTTGAGACAGTGATAAAAAAATGTACATGTCTTGGAGGTATGAAAATGGCCTCAGAAAGGACAAGCAATCATACTGATACTGTACGAGCCATCATGAATGTCAATCTAAAAGCAGCAGCTACAAGAGTCCTGAAAAAAGTGACTCAGTTCATTTTAACCCTTGAAGCATAGATTATTTAAAAATGCCAGGGTTGTTGAAAGATGTTGCTTATAACAACTGACCCTTTTCATAAAATTTGGAAGTACATAGACACAGGGTAAAATAATTTGCTCTAGCCCTTGCAGCCAGTTGTTTACCACAGGAACACAAGTATTGTCAAATATAGCATTATCATCAGCTGCATTTGCAATGGAAAGGATGGAGAGACTATTGCAGAGACTGACATACACTAAGCAACAAAGTTGATTAAAGCAGGGGTTCCCAAACATTTCCAGGGCAAGGCACCCCAAATGGCATTAACATTTGACCGAGGCCCCCCTTTTGCAAGATGTCATTAAAACACATTAAAAATACAGACTTCTGAATATATCCACCTTTTTAAAATGTATCTATTAATAATTACCTCTTTCATCTTTATATTACATTACATTAGGAATTGATTGTGTGTTTGTGGTTGTCTGAGAGTGAGAATCATGTATTTATTTATTTTTCACACCAATTTGTTGAGGTCCCCTGGGCGCCCCCTGGCGGTCCGCAAAGAAGTCTGAGGAAAAATTGTCTGTATTGTTTAACCTTTTGATATTTTGTTAAAAAAATACTTATGCCCATTTCCACCATCAGGGCAATAATTAAGAAGTTCCAAGCAACTGGAAATATTATGAATCAACCTGGAATTGGATGTATGTCTATATTGTCTCAATGCACTGCGAAGAGGACGGTTCGAGTGGCCCAAAAATCTACATGGATCTCAGCTGGAGAATTGCAGAAGTTAGTTGTGTCTTGGGGCCAGAAAGTCTCCAAAACTACAATCTGAAATCACATACATCACCACAAGTTGTTTGGATTTCAAGAAAAAAAGCTTCTACTCTCATCCAAAAACATACTCAAGTATCTTCAGTTAGCCAGACACTACTGGAACTTCAAATGGGATCGGGTTCTATGGTCACACAGAGAGGTAGCCATATGGTCATGCCCACAGTTAAATATGGTGGTGGCTCTTTAATGTTTTAGGGCTATTTTTCTGCAAGAGGACCTGGACATTTTGTTAGGATTCATGGCATCATGGACTCCATCAAATATCAACAGATATTAAATGAAAACCTGAATGCCTCTGTCAGAAAGCTTCAAATGGGCCATGGTTGGATCTTCCAGCAGTACAATGATCCAAAACATATATCAAAATCAACACAAAAATGGTTTACGGACCACAAAATCAAGGTCCTGCCATGGCCATCACAGTTCCCTGACTTGAAACCCATAGAATACCTGTGGGGTGAACTGAAGAAGAGAGTCCACCAGCATGGACCTCAACATTTGAAGGATCTGGAGAGATTCTATATGGAGGAATGATCTCAGATCCCTTGCCATGTATTCTCCAACCTCATCAGGCATTATAGGAGAAGACTCAGAACTGTTATCTTGGCAAAGGGAGGAAGCACAAAATATTGACTAAAAGGGTGCCAAGGTGTTGCACTCCTATATTTAACAAAGCTATTAAAAAAAAAAATAATAAAGCTATGTTTTGTTTGCAGTTGTTTGACATCCATGAGAGTAGAGTATTTTTGTGAATTTTTTTTTTAATCAAAAGGTTAAACAATAAAGACAATTTTTTACAGCCTTCTTTGCTCATATTTACCAAGGGTGCCAATATTAGTGGAGGGCACTGTATATATTAATGTAAACCTCGGCCCTACCCCCTCAATCCAGGGTCCCGATGGTCTGACGACCAAGAGAGTCATGAAAAACTTATTTTCTTTGTTTCTTTTCAAACAGTGAATTTTTTTCCTCTTGATATTTCTTTGTTTTGGGTTGTGTTGCAGGATACAAACACATTTCAATGTACAAACAATTCAATAACTCATAAATCCACAAAATATTGATAGTTTAAATGTATGGATTTGGAGTTAAGATACATAAATTTGCTTGAATAAAAACAAAATGTACATTGATTCGATAGTTTTTTAAGTGTAATACTGTATGTTTGAGAGAAAGAAATTGTCTGCAAATACCTGCTAGTTATTCTGATGACAGTCTCAAATACTATATCCACACATCCACACTTCTTCCATTAAAGTGCATCTCAGTGTGGTACGGCAACTGCTCAGGTGCCAACAAGAAGGCCCTCCAGCGAGTGGTGAAAACTGCTCAATGCATTATCGGTGTCCAGCTCCCAACAATTACAGAATCCACAATAAACGTTGCCTGTGTAGGGTGAGAGGCATCATCAAGGGCCCCTCTCATCCCAGTCATGGACTGTTTATTCTCCTCCCCTCAGAGAGGTTCTACAAGAGCCTATACTGTCACACCTGCAGGATTAGGAATAGTTTCCTTCCCTCTACTGTCAAGCTTCTGAACTCAGCCAAAACCCCCGAACTAGATCATTTGTGGATTAAAATATTCTCAAACATCAGCAGCATTATAACCTTTGTACCCACAATTTCACTCTTTCACACTAATTTGAATTTTTGAATTACAATTTTACTATTTTGATATACAAATTTTACTAAATTCCACTATTTTGTTAACGAGTGACAAAATTGTTCATTTTTGATACGGTCTGATTGCTATGTTGTACAGAAATATAGTATGTTAAGTATGACTGTTATGAAACAAATTCATGAATTTAAATAATCTCACAAATCTTTCCCTTATTGTAAATACCTCATGCCCAATTGTCTCCAGCCATCATGACATCCATTTTGCCTTGCTCTATTGGTGTACTTTTAAATTCCAAAGCAGACTGCCACAAATTAAATCATACCCATAAGGTTGGAATAATTAAACTTAACTCTTTTACAGCAAATGCTGTAGAGCTCATCAAAAGAAGAAAAGGTTTTTGGTGCCAAACATTCTATTTACATTCATCATTTGTATTCAGTGGTTTAACCATTTTTTGTTTGTTTTACCAATTCGAAGAATAGTACAGAAAATGTTGTGATCCCTTCAACAAACACAAAAAAACCTGCAAGAGCTGGACACTGTGTGTTGTTTCAATTGAACTGGCTGATCTCTTGTTGAAAAACAAATGCAGCAGTGAAACCTGGAATGGCTGTCCAATATGTCACTCTGAGGCTGGCAATAAACCCAAAGAATCCAGTACTGAGGTGGAACAAAGTAGAGACTTTGAAATAGAGACAGAGAATATGTCTCTATAGAAGGCATCAACAAGCTTTTACATCCATCACATGGCCCCTCAACCTCATTCATTCATTGGCCTTTAGAGGGTTGACATTTGCTGGATGCCTTTTACACACCGCTTGAATGGGTTTCTAGCACCAGATACAGGAAGCTGCGGGCATCATTAAAACATCAACAGCAAAGTTCTTCAACAGCAAGCAGACCTAAATAGGCTTGAATCAGTGAGCTTTCACTTGCTGCTCTGAGCTAAAATCTCTCTAGTACTTAGTATGTTAATAACAACATGACACGTAGCCCTCCAGTGGTTGATTTCCTGACCAGGAATTAAACCCAGGCTATGGCAGTGAGAGTGGCACACTCTAGCCAATAGACCACCAGGGAACCAGTACAGGGAATTTTCTATAATTTTTCAAAATACTGAGTAGTAAAATTGATGATTTTCTAAAATTTGAAACGTTATAATTAAAAGTAGCTAGGATATACATTATAACTTACAAATACCTTAATTTAAGCTTAACAATAAAGTCTTTCAAATGTTGATATTCAAAGAAGCACATCAAATTGTAAATATAGTAAAGTTTCCTGTAAGGAGAACATTTATCTATGGAAGGAGCATTAAAGCTATCTTTTAAGTGTTCTGCTATGGGAAAGTCTTTTGGGGAGAGGACTTGTTCTTTGAAATTTGTTAGTAACATGTCAAGCTGAATTTTTTCTTTTATTTTATTAACTTCAGGAGAGGGAGAACTAGTAGGAACTAACCTGTGGTATACATGGAATCAAACTGTTCCTAGGGCCTATTAAATAACAGGACCTTTTAGCAGGAATACCTTAATCACCTGTTGCAAAGAGAAGTACTGGGGCATTTTAACCCTCAGCGGAATATTGCTTATGTCTTGTTTGTTTGTGTGTGTGTGTGTGTGTGTGTGTGTGTGTGTGTGTGTGTGTGTATTGTTGTTGTTTTTTTTCTTTTTTGCTAAGTCGCATGCTCATACAAAACACTGTGGGGTGTTATAGGAAAAAATCAACAATATGGTGGTGTGATGCTTGATAGTTTGTGGTACTATAGTGAGGCATTCAAGAGGAAAATATGGTTCTTTCATGGACTCTGACTGGCAGCAAACCATTTCCTTCTTTCCTCCAGAAACTGGGCTTAGCTAGTTTTAACAAGCAGTAATCTCTTATCTTTGCCCCCACTGTTATATGTTACTAGTTCATGCATTCGTCACCTCTAGATTAGATTACTGTAATGCCATACTGTCTGGATGTTCCAGTAGGAATATAAATAAGCTCCAATTAGTCCAGAATGCAGCTGCTAGAGTCCTAACTAGAACTAGAAGATACGACCATATCACACCGATATTATCCACACTGCATTGGCTCCCAGTAAAATCTCGCATTAATTATAAAATACTCTTATTAACCTATAAAGCACTAAACGGTCTCGCGCCACAATATCTAAGCGACCTTTTGGTTTTATATGATCCGCCACGCCTACTTAGATCAAAAGATGCAGGCTATCTGACGGTACCTCGAATAGTGAAGGCTACAGCAGGGGGAAGAGCTTTCTCTTATAGGGCCCCACAGTTATGGAACAGTCTTCCTATTAGTGTTCGGGACTCAGACACAGTCTCAGTGTTTAAGTCTAAGCTTAAAACGTATTTGTTTACTCAAGCCTACCCTGACTAGATTCTGTTCTACTTTCTCCCTCTCTCCTTTCGCCGAGCCCCACACGAATTTATGGAGATACTAGAGATCCTGATCCTTTCAGCCTCTGGATGGAGCTCAAATCTTCTTTAATTCCAGACTGCTGGGACTACGGCTGCTCTTAACACCATACAGACTTCATATAAATCCATAATGAACTTTTTCACAATATCTGTTGTTACCCAGATGAGGATGGGTTCCCTTCTGAGTCGGGTTCCTCTCAAGGTTTCTTCCTCTTAAAACATCTTAGGGAGTTTTTCCTTGCCACCGTCGCCACTCAGTGGCTTGCTCAGTTGGGATAAATTCACACCTTTAATATCTGTATACCGTGTTGATATTTCTGTAAAGCTGCTTTGAGACAATGTCTATTGTAAAAAGCGCTATACAAATAAAATTGAATTGAATTGAATTGTTATGGCTCAGTGGTGCACCAATAGAGAAGAGAAAGCCCTTAACTTGAGTGGTTCCTAGATATTAATGTTATAGGCTCATCAGCCCCTTGCTGTAGCTCTGTCATACTCTGTAGGGCATCTCCTGTGCTCACTGAAAGACGCACGGCTTGGCATTCAGTCCCACTCGAGCTGCTGTCCAACAGCACTTTCACCAAAAGAGCCACTTCATGGAAATGGATAATGAGCTCAAACAGGCACATTCAGAGCCATCAAATGCAACCCAGGCAATCAGCATTAGATCAGTGAAGAGTCTCAGACCTTTCAGTCCATTTAACCAACAAGAACTGATGATTATTAATTACAAACATATGTATATCAGGTATGACAGAACGATCAGGCTATCATATGCAGCTCAGTGTTATCATATTGCTAAATGACCTGCTGGGGCGCAACAGAATGTTTGAAAAAGGGGGTGCATTGAACAAATTGAAAAACTGAGATCCAATTTAAATCCCTATGAGGACTGCTGCTTAATGTCATGCTGCCCTTGCTTTAGCTCTCCTCACCCACTCTCTCATTAAAGTACTCCCACACTCTATGGAGTGTCTTGCCAGACTGTTAAAACCATTCATATATTGAATAAACTGCAGACACGTCTTTAGGTCAGTGTTCAAATTCATATTGCAGATATAGTAAAAGCAAAAAATTTATGCAGAAAGACAGGAGGACACAAATCACATACAAGAGACTTCTACAGTTACTTTTGAAACGCACTTGTAACTGAAATGTAATTATGCTTATATTACTGTAGGTTAATTTGGTTTTGTCTGGGTTTGAAACAACTGTACAAGGCAAAACGTGACCATTGCTAAAGTATTTATTTAATTGAAAACTACAGTTGGATGTGATTTTTAAGATAAACACACATAAGATTTGTTCTTTGGACCTTGGCAGCACTTTATGACATCTTCTCTCTTTGAGGCTGCTCTGGGGAGATGCCTTTCAGATAATATACCCAGGAGAGGCCTGTGCCATGGCCCTCTGTGCGTGGACTTGAGATGATAAGTTTTCCTGTGCAGGGGGTCTTGGAGCCTGGCTGTGGGCTCTCAAAGCTCACAATGATTTGGTGAGTCTTCTTTGAGCGAATGGTGTCCATGCCCTTGAAGGTGAAGGCTGGGTTGTCCACTTGGCAAGAAAAGGCTGTGGTCTCCATGAAGACATTCTTGAAGGGGATGGAGATGTTGGAACCAGCACGGATGGCAAAGGGGCCCTGGGCTTTGGGAGGTGTGCATGTTCCATATAGAGGGAACACATAATCCCCTCCAGTGCTGGATGATAGTGTCAATAGACCCCGCACCTCACCTAACTGGCAGGGCTCAAAATAGACCTCCACACTGACATCTGTGCCTGCTTGGGAGCTCGCCGCCACTGGCATTAAATTCTTTTCCACAATGAAGTCAGGACAGTCTGTCTGAAGTTTAGAAGGATTAACAGGTGTATATGTGAGTGGCAGGAACTAAAGTAATCTTTTTTGTCCCATATTTACATATCTGATATTTCTGAAAAAAGGGAATTTATTCACAGTCATATTTCATTTTTCTAACCTAAAATGATCAAAATATAATCTCTGTAATCTGAACATTATTTTTCAAAATTCAAGCCAAGCACTAATGTTTTGTTGGAAAACCCTTTTAGTACATTTTTGGTGAAATATGGGTCAAATTCTGTCATTTTGGCCCAAACAAAACAGGTTAAGATAAATTTAATCCTGTGGTATACTGTACAGAAAGAGTGACTTGCAAAAGAAAGAGTGAAACTGGAACATATAATCTAATGGAAATTTCAACAAAGATGTACCTTGCAGGTGTACTCAGCCTTGACACGGGAATAGCTGGTGAACTTGGCAGTGAGGTACTGACCACTGCCCAGTGGTGCTCTGAAGTAAAGGGGTTTCTCAGGAGGAGCAGGAAGCGCACGGAGCAAAAGCTCATAGTTGAAATAACCCAGTTCATTGTTATGCAGAATAAGCCGTGCTGTAGTTTCACCTGAACGCAGAGGCTGGTACTCAAACCTCAAGGTTTCCTGTGCAAGAGAGAGACAGAGAGACAGACAGAGAGAGAGAGAGCATTAACAGAAGTCCTTTGAAAATGGCAACTTCAAAAACTTCACAACAAGAGGCAGCAAATGAATTCTATATGTTTTTACTCACTGGTCAATTATGTTAAGTGAGAAGACAATCAACAGCAACATTTACAACTTTGGGAAAGAAAAAAACTAAAACAAGTGATACCGTAGAGAGTGCAGGCACTGAGAACTGAGGTTGCACGTTAACATCAGTATTGCGGCACTCAGTTGTGAACAACAGGTTGGTGGGTAAAGGATTTTCCAAGTTCACACAGCCTGAAGTCATCTGCCTAACCACTGTAACCATCTCAATTGTCCTGATCACTCCTGGAGGTGTAACCTTGAAGTTGAGATAGTAGAACTGGTATTCCCCAGTGGCCTCATTTTTAAAGGTTAGCTGTGGAATTAAGAGGTATGTCTGTAGGTATGGAATTGTTAACATATTTAACGAAGTTTAAAACATAAAAGAAACCAGTTATGCTTGACTTATTCATACTATATAATGCCAGTTATTAGCATGGATGGAATTTGTAGGTATTGTATTGATTTGTGAATTCCTAAGTTGTTGGTCAAATTAGTATAGACTGTAGTGGGGTTTGGCACTACTTTGGCGTTGCATTGGCACTCCTTGTAGCTGAAGAAGGAGATTTTGTAGTCCCGTTTATTCAACGCTGACACATCCACATAATCAAGCCCCTTCAGTGAGATCGTGCTGTCAGGACGTTCGGGTTTAATCATCTCAACTATAGCATGGAATCTGCACAGCAGGAGTTAGACCTGTATTATTTATTATTATTATTATTTGTTGCTGAATACAATATGTCTGTGTATGTGTGTAGTACCTCTGAGGTTTGGACAACCAGTTATGAACAGGGACAATCTCTGTGTAGGATGTCTTGCAAGGTACTTCACGGCTGATTGTGCTCACGGCTTTAGGTGGCTCTGCTGTGCCCTGTAGGGTATACAGCATGCCCGAACCATCGGGGAAAGAGAAAAACATGGAGCCCTAGACCAAACATAAAAGCACATTCACACTCAGCATTTTACATTCAGCTCCATGAAAATGGAGCTTGTTGTTAAAGGAGAATGTGCTATATTTTGGATAGTTTCTCATGTACTCTTCAGTCTGTACAAGTAAAACTAACTGATATCCTAATTAGATAACATCACAAATTGCCTGAAGTAGAGTTCAAAGACAATTCAGAGAGAATGGACATTAAAAGACATAGCTGGTAATTCCCTTTCAGAATTAAACTCTATGTTCCTTAAGAGGAGTGGTTAAAAATGTTAATTAAACTGTCAAACAGGGATTCCCGGCTTGTCCATGTTCTGTCAGGTTACTCAAGCTAAACCAAATGATCTCTGGTAGAGAGAGATTTACCAGGTGCTTTTTACCATCCGTGGTCATGACCATGGGCTTATAGGTGATCTCGTAGGCTTTATTTTGCTGGTATGGCTCAATGACGAGGGAAAGTAAAGCACTCCAATATTCACCCTCAATCAAAGGCTTCAGGCACCAGCGCTGGTTAGTATTATTAGACAGAGTCACAGACTGAGTGCACTGACTACGGACCTGACACACAAAATTCAGCACCTGTAGAGGGGGAAAGAGAGAGTATATACATATAGGTCACAGATCGATAAAAGACAATTAATACCTATGATATTCACACAGAGACAATGTTTTACCTGATTGGCTACTGGGAGAACAACGCAGGAGCCAGCAAGGGTGAGGGTTACAGGCTTGCCCCCCTCTATAGAGCAGAAAAGGTTATCATAGCACAGCTCCTGCTTGACCTCATCAGGAGCAAAGGTCACCACCAAAGGCACCTCCATTCCTGGGCAAATGTAACCTTCAGCAGGGCAGATACTGAAGTCTGGAGCAAAAGCCTTTGCATCCCACTTGAACCTGATACAAAATACACACAAGGTCTTTAAAAAGTTATGCAAAGTAAGAATCCAAAATTCTTGATTTGCCAGACCATAGTAACTACTGCAAAAGTAATTAAAAAAAAAAACATATAAACCACAACAATACATAAAATATGTCTACAAGAGAAAAACTAATTAGAAAGTTTATGCTTAGAATGTACTTAATGATCAAATCAGGTAAATGATTACATCTGTAAAGAGAGAACTTTATTGAATATACTCATATCATGGTAAAACAAACTATTATTTGATAATGTTTTCAGGGACATTGTGAATAGTAAAAAAAAAAAAGAACAGAGAATGAAGTGTAGCACTTATTTCATTTTCTACAGTGGGAGTGTCAGCTTGAAGAACTATTTTTCTTTTTCCTCTTAATCACAACAATTTCAGCATTGTAATTCATAAATTGTGCTGCTGTCTTTTTCCTACTCCCAACAAATGTCTGTTGAGTAGAATCTGGAACTTTGTAAAAGGGTTTATTATCTGATGAGGCATTTTATATGAAGTAAAATGCTGAACCATGTATTAATGTCGCCTTTCAGGATTGGAGTCGGACTTCCCTACTCAAGTGCATACTATGCACAAGATGGTGGATATGAATATGTGTATGTATATATGCACCTAGCCCCAATGTCTCCTGTATTTTGCAGCATAATATGACGTGTGGCTTGGCAGTGCTGGGCCACTGCTCCAAAGGACAAGTAGTTCTGGTCCAGTGTGACCTCCACACCCTGGCAGCAGCCTTTCAGCACCAGTAGGGGACGTATGGTGCCCAAACACTTCAGCTGCACCTCCTCGCTGAATGGGGCCATGCGTTGCTGAGGGCTGAAGAGCACCTCCACCACACACTTCCCCCCACCACCCTTCAGCGTCACCTTCCTACTTGGATTCACTGACAGGACCTGAGGAACATACATACACATTCTAGAGTGGGATAGATCATTTGCATAATTGGTTTGTGTGTGTGTGTGTGTGTGTGTGTGTGTGTGTGTGTGTGTGTGTGTGTGTGTGTGTGTGTGTGTGTGTGTCCATTGTTAAATTAGTGATTGTCTAGAGCATCCTTGGGCTTTTGAAATGCACCATATCAATTAATCTTCAGTTGTTCATTGATATTAAAGCGTATTATTCACTAACAATTTGACTTACTGTGAACTACAATGAAATGAATAGGACAGGTATGAAATTAAGGAATATACTGTAAGGTAGACAGGTCAGGACTGTGTGTCTATGTGTCCTACCTTAGAGTTCAGTAGAGTCTGTGCAGAGGGTGTGAAGAGGAGAGAGAAGGTCAAGGAAGACAGACTGTTGTTTATCAGGGGGATGAGTTTCTTGCTCCTCTGGCTCACCTGTAGAGTTCCAAGCTTCACAGTCTTTAATTTTGGATCCTCTACGTCAATCTAGGAAAACCAGACCCTGATGAGAATATTATCTAAAATTATGTAAACAGATCAGAAATGCTTGATGTCATGCAGGCCACTGACAGTGCACTGTAAATTCTCTTTCTCACCTTCATCTCAATTCCTTGCCCCATGATCTCCACTACCTGCATGGAATACTCGTTTATCTCAAAGACCACCTTTTCATGGTAGGGCATTGCTTCTCGTGGGTAGAACGTGAAAGGCACCTCCATGCTAGCACCAGGGGGCAGCACATCAGGTACGAAGCTCACTTCCAGAAAAGGGGTGTTGGAGAATAAACAGTCCACACTATAATAAATGAAGAGGAAACATACAATTAAAAATATATTTTTTAAAAACCACAAAAAATTAACGAGTTATAGTTTATGCATGATGACCCCCACCATTTACCTGATTCCTCTTTCCCCTTTGTTACTGATAAGCAGTGTGCATGTGGCAGGCACCATGCCAGCAGAGTAAATGAAGGTCTTTCCAAAGTTGTACTTGAGGAAAGAAAACTCCAGGCCCAGGCTGGTGGTAGAACCCAGCAGTCTGCAACGGAAAACAGGGCCGTCCTTTACCTACAGAGTAGAATGAATCAAAAGCATGAATCATAAAACCTTGCAAAGTCACTAAACATGAATATACAAAAATGAAATACAAAAAAAGATCAATAACAAAACAAAAAAAAAAAAATCAATAACAATAAATAAAAGACAAAGAGGAAAAAAAAGAAACAGGATGCCTTGATTAAGAAGCCCATATCTTTGAGGTCACACTTCTTCAGGGGGAAGAAGCTGAGGATGCAACGATTCTGTTGTCCCACTAGCACTACAGCTGTTGTGGACTCCACCTGCAGGTGGCATTGCAGCTCTTCAGGTCCTGTTATCTCATACTGCACATCCACATTGAATCTCCCTGGGTTGGACACCACAAAGGCACACGTGGACTTACTACTCAGCTCCACCTATCCAAAAGAAAAGAATGAAACAAAGATACACATTTTGTATTAACTTCTTCCTCAAACAATCCAAGTCTAATGAACATATAAAATAAACCGATAAAAGATATATATATATATATATATATATATATATATATATATATATATATATATATATGTGTGTGTGTGTGTGTGTGTGTGTGTGTGTGTGTGTGTGTGTGTGCGTGTGTGTGTGTTTGTGTGTGTGTATAAAATTGCACAGTTTTCTCCCTGTTCAATTTACAAAATAATTAGGACATTCCAATAAAATTAGATCAACTATCTATTGAAATGTACAAAACTTAGTGGGAGAATTTATTTATATATTTTTTTAAATCTCAGACCCTTTTTCAAGGTGACTTATAGTATACTTTCAGATGAATATGCTGTTTCATAGGTTATATCATAGCCCACCTGTTTGAAGTCCACAAGATGACTATCAGCAGCAGAGAGTTCAGTCATGGCCCCTTCTGGACTCTCATATTGGACACAGACATTCATGTTGTAGCCATCCCCTTTCACGTTCATAGTGAGTGGCTGAATTTTTCCTCTGATTACCATGCACAGGTTAAATGTCACCACACCCTCCTGTGTAGGTGTGAAAGATATGGCCACTGGGAACCTAATAGACAAACAGCATGTACATACCTAGTGACTATTTTCTCATCATTTAGCTTTTATTTCCATCATTGGTACAGGACTGTGGTGTTGTATGGTGCTGAGAGTGCCTTACTTGTCTCTGGGGGGTATTGTCCCTTGCATGGGCTTCAGTATCAGGCTGTCTTTGAAAGACTTTGAGTGCCGAGAGACCTCCTCAATGGCAAAGTGGAAAGGTTGGTCTTCTTCGTTCACCACATACACAATTTTATGGACCTCCCGACCTACATGTGTACACATTCATGCATGATATTCAATATGAACATTCCCTATAGTTACTTATGGTTTTACTATGATACTACCACAGTTTTACTCGGGTACCTATGTGGTAGCCTTAACCAGTATGTGTTATCATGCTTTTATTACAGTGCTTTACAGTAAATATTTTTATTACATATTTAACAATGATGCTACCACAATTTTACTATGGCATTTTATTGTAACTATGGTACTTGGTGGTTTTAGTGTGGCACCATATATTAATGGTCTTATGATACTACAATAGGTTGCCATATGGTTAAAAAAGTGATTGATTATGAACAAATGAACCATGCTATTGTAAGAGAAAGTTTGAACCTCCTTTGGATGTACCAGGTAGAACCTCATTTAGCAACAATACATTCTATAAAATGTTTTCTCTAGCTGCTGAACAAAATGTTTTGATTTTTAGACCACTTCTCACTACATGAGCGTTTCAGTTTAGGGGAGATTATTCCTGCCAGCGTAATATTTAATAAATTCAAGTTCACAAATTTTTACCAGCCTAGATTGTGAATGATTAACCAGTGTTTCAATTTTATGAGTAATTAATGCAGAAATCGAAACTTTTGGAAAAGGGCTCATAAACCTTTTCTTGCAAATGTACCATGGTCAAAGCTAGCACAATAAGGAAAAATATATTTGTCCCAAATATATATGCAACCTGGAATATGGTGAAACCTTGATAATTTATTCATATTATCTCATTTCAGGATTAAAATAATTTCAAATGTTTTATAAAATCCATTACAAAAGCATTAACTTTAATATATGATACCATAGGCCTATGTATCATACTGTTCATGTATGGGTACTCTTTTCTAACATAGAACTGTTTGTTATGCTTATTGTTCACTTTTTCAGTTCTGCAAAACATTATGATAACCTCTGCCTAACCTCAACTGGAATCAAATGGTATCTTACCTATAAGTAGGCTGCCTAGATTAAGATGAGCATGATCAATGTACACCACTGGATCTTTCGCTATGCCCACCAGCAGGAAGGGCACAGAGAACTTGTGCTCTGGGATTAAGAAGGTCCAGAAGGATTCCACAAAATCCAGCTCTTGGGCGTGATATTTAAATGAGACCTGAGGCAGTCGATTTTTTCAAGGTTAATATAAAAAAGTATTAAATACAGGCTAATTTAAACATATCCAGAAGCATTGTACATACAAGCATCTACTGAATATAATATGCAGTTATTTAATCTATTATACCTCCACCGTCTTGCCAGGTTGAATGAAGTTCTTTGGTGTAAGGCAGGTGAAGGGTTTAAGCTCAGAGTCTTCACATCTCCACAACAATGAGTATGGCTTGTTGGTGGGATTTACAACACTGAAGGTCCTGCAGAATATGCAAATTATCAACACAATCACTATAACAAAATATCAATTAAGATCACTTGATACATATAACTGATTTATATAACTGATCACCTGCAGATAGATGTGTCGACCCCTGTGGATGTGAATTCTATAACTTTGGTGTTGGGATCCAGGATGGCCCTGGGTGTGGACCCCTGGGGGCCAAGGAGCTCAAGGTTCTGTCTGTTATCAGTGAGGTATCCTGAGTCTTCCAGGTGGAAATGGCAGTAAGGCATCATACTGCGTCCGTTCACTGCTATCACAGGACTCTGCTTGTCCTTCAGATTGGGAATGCTGCCAACAAGACAGTGTAGATGGTGTTAAATGCAACTTGATCTCAGAGCTACTACCAGTACTGGACTGTTAATCAGAAATGGAAAGACACACAATATATCACATATACACAGTGCCAGATGAGCTCTACTAATGCCTTAATAGCAATGAGCCTAATTTATTGAGCTGGATATGAGCATAATTATTCGTAAATCACTTGTATGGGCATTTACATAAGGAATTTGGTATTCATGAAAATCCTATAAATTTATAAAAACATCATATTCTACTCCTGCTCCTGAGTGTGTGTAAATTTACAAATATGGAGACAAACTAATGTAAATCTCGACTTGATCGACTTCAGATTATATAGTTTGCATGGATTATTGCACTTAAAATTATGGAATATACTGTAGCGTTTAAAATGTTTAATTTTTATTATGTTGACAGCATTTAGCAGATGCCCTTATCCAGAGTGCTTTGGCGTCTCCATCAAAAACACATCCGCCTGCTAGTTGACCACTTCTATTTTTCAGCCTTTACAAGATTGTTTGTTTCACAATCCCAGCTGTCTGAGGACTCAATTTTGATTTTTGAGAGATTTTATGGAGTTTGATTTTTGAGCAATTTTCAGATTTGGATTTTTGAGCACTTTTTATGGAGTTTTTGTTGTCACTAAATGCAAATGAGCTGTGTCAGGAATGCACTTTGCACGTTATGGTCGTTCAACATATGCACATCAATATTAAGAAGATCAGTTTTCCAAAAAGTTTTTTAGGGGAAAAAGGGTTAGGTTTTTTTTAGGTTAGGTTTAGTTATGCAGACATAAACACAAAACACAACTTTACTAAAAGATTCATAAATGAGACCCATTGTAAGCATACTTGTGGGAATCATTTCTTCTGAGCCATAAAGAAAAGTCCAGTTATTAACCCATTACAGTACATAACAAATAAAATTGATGTAAATCCACATAAAAAAAGAGAGGATATATTTCATTAGGAAATTAAGAACAAGCAGTTGTGTTTGATTTGCAGACCTGCAGACTAGCCTGGCCTCATATTGGGCTACTTCTAGAGGGGAGAAGCGGATATGAAATATCTGGTTGGTTCCAGGCATGATAAGCCCCATCCTGGGCTCCACAGTGAATGGAGGAAGTTCTGGATCTCCTAACAGCAGAGTGGACAAACTCCTCAAATTGCTGGCTGGCCTCAGCACTGTCTGACTGTCCTTGGCAGAAGAAGGGGTCATGTCTGTACACATAACATTGCACAAACTTAAACTTAACAAGATTATTACTCAGTTACTATAATATGAGTCATTAAGCGAATTACAGTTTTCTCAAAGGTAGCAAATTTCCATCAATAATAAGCAAATATCTAACATGCTGATGGTTTATGATTACTGATATTGATTTCTGTGGTAGTGTTAGATGCAGACTCATCACTTACCTCCATGATTAAAGCAAAAAGTCTTCCCAAAGGTCTCCATAATAACCTGCCAGGAGTACTCAAGCTCCACAGTGCCTGTGTTGTCCATCTGCATTCTGGAGGCACCACATGAGATACATATATTATAACATATTTGATCATTTTATCATTTACATATTTAATCATTTAAATTAAAGTAATAAAGAAATTCCCCCAAATTATATATATATATATATATATATATATATATATATATATATATATATATATATATATATATATATATATATATACACACATACACACACTATATGTACTCATGTTGCATGTGTTGAATATATTAGGCCTATATATCACCATTATCAATTTGATGTTTAATGATAAAGGAGAAATGCTTTTGTTTGTGCTGAGTGAATGTGAGCCTAACAGGATTCTGTTAATATGAATTAATAACATTCAATAAATTAAGAAATCTTACTCTAATCTTCAGAGTTTAGTTAATGTGTTAATGTTAATTTGAGTAAGGTGTTTTCTGTTTATGAGACCAGTTACTGTGAAACAACTTGTTGAAATGGAGAGAATAAAGTTTTTATTTGCATTTATTTCAGAATTGTGAATTTAATTATTATTAATTTAATAGAAGGCATAAACGGCAGAACTATTGGTATCGGGTGTCGGCTGAGAATTTAGAATTTAGTATCATGCATCTCTAATGTGTATATATATATATATATATACACACACACACACACACACACACACACACACACACACACACACACACACACACAATTTTTAGCTTTTAGTGAAGGTTATTCAAACAAGTATAGTTTGGGTGAAGTATCACAGTAATATGAAGGAAAAAATTCAATTACACATACTGGAAGACTCTGGTCTGAAAGAGCATGGTGTCTTTAAAATGGATAGGTTCAGCATCACACTCAAACTTGGCATAATCACACATGGCACTAATCCCCAGTTCTAGCTCCCTAACCGAGTTTTCCACCACTGAATGGACAGGCTCCGGATCAGTCTCTACCACCTAGACACAGAACACCACACCAGTTACTACTATTACATATTGCCCATGTGTATGAAATTCTGACCTCTAATGGTTACATTTTCAGGCTGTGAGAGACAGATCAGACAATGTATTTGTTAATTTTTCATATAAGCCTTTTCATTTGAGCTCTGTCATTAGCAGAGTTGCTGATGAAGAGTCTTACAATTGCTGGAGTTTAGAATGAAAAAAGCCTACCTTGGTATAATTGTACTTCTCATACTAATAATAAATGTCAAACATTAGCCAAGGACATGTTTGACATTACAGAAATACATTTTTCCTTGGTTATTTTGCATATTTATATGTCAACATAGTCTGCTTTCCTACCACACTCTTACCTTTTTCTTGGCTGGTCTCTGAGGTGAGAGCGGCTTTTCCACATCCACCCACTTGACAGTCCGGTGACGGTCATCCCAGTCTGGCACTTGGTCCACAGGCTGCTGGAAGGTTATCTGGTAGAGTTTACACTTCATCACCTGTGCATTCAGCACTATGGGTTGCTCTGAGCTGAAGCTTACGGTCACCTCCTTGGTGCACTCGGCATGGAGATGGCCTATCTGAGGTGAGAAATGCAGATGTGGTTCACCCTGAGGCCACTGAAAGCGCAGAGCCACTGAGTTACTATGGTTGGTCATGGTGAAAGTCTTGTGGTAAAGACGACCCACGTGACAGTCTCCGAAGTGCACACTGTCACATCTGGCTGTAGGGGGTGTATAGTAAAGAAGAGGAGAACAATGTTGGAGATAAGGCATGTATTTTGCTTGTTTTAGGCTCAAAATGCTAAATGACAATCCAATCAATGCAAGCAGATTCTGTTTAGAACTGGTAGAACAAAGTCTCTCAACATTCATATATTATTCTAGTGTATTCTATGTAAAAGTTTATACACATGAGGCCTGTACTCACCTTCTGTGCTGTCCTGGTCCTGAAGAACCTTGCTGCTGATTTGGTCCAAAGAGATTATGTCACGGTAACCCTCTCCTAGGAGCTGTATCAGTGTTGATTCATACTGGTTGTCTTTTACCAACAGCTGCATGGTGGCCTCAAAACTATTTGGTACCTCAGGATGAAACTCCACCGCAAATTCTGCTTGTTGTCCAGCCATTAGAGTCAGGGAAGCCAAATGGGCCATCTGCTTCTCTTCTGTGAAGAATTTGATATTTTACACTTTGGAGGATTCTTAATAATCAAAATGGCAGAGTGTCTCAGTAAATGTTATGTTTTATTACCTTTTTAAAATTATTTTTAGTTATTGCCAATCCCCACCCACTATGTAGTTCTCCCACTGCACAATGGTTACCAAACAGAAAGGAGGTGAAAACTAATGTACTTCCTCTGACAAACCTGAAGCCTGCCACTGCATCAGCTGATGGTGTTTATATATATATATATATATATATATATATATATATATATATATATATATATATATATATATATATATATATATATATCATAGATAATCTATACGCACTCTATAGTTGTTGTCCTATCATGTATAGTTGTTGGGAATCAGTTGATAATTTGCTTCAGGACAGTCTATAGATGCTTTGTAAGGTATCCAAAGTGGATTACCCAAATTAATGTTACCCAATAAAAGGTCAGACAAACACAATTAAAAAATGCTTTTAGACTATAGCATAAGAGAACACATAATTTGAATAGGGATGTGTAGATACAATGGATTTTTTTATATCCATTGTATCATATTTAAATGTATTGGTTATAATGGCAAATGAGTGAATGAACAACCTACACAGAATGAAACAAAAGTACAGAGGCAGGAAACAACGGTCTCATGGTTGTGCAACTGAGGATGAAGACATTTATTACTGTATGTACAAGATCACATATACTGTATGTATGAGATCACAACATTGTGATGGTGTACTATAGTGTATATTCCAGTTTTATGACCAGGATTCAGGATAAGCTCAAGATTCACTGCGAAACTGACCGGGATAATATGGGTTACCGAAGATTAATTAATGAACAAATGAATAATAAATGCTGTGCAAGTGGCATGTTTTTCTGTATCCTATCTAAACTAGGGATGAACTGGGGGAGTACACGTAGCGTTGTGGTTTTTGGAGGGGTGACCCTTACGTAAGAAACCAAAAACTGTATTCAGAGTTGACGACTTATGTTGGCAAGCATTGAAATAATACATTATTGCCAATATATCAATGCATGAATAGTTATAGTTGTAATTATCGCATTAATCTCAACAAATTTAGTTTTCTTTAACAAAATGGCTAACAACCACATTATTCAATTGGAATTACGGACTTAAGCACAGACACTTTAATTCAGACATGATTTTATAACCTTGATTTATAAAATCATGTCTGAATTAAAGTGTCTGTGCTTAAGTCCATAATTCCAATTGTTCACAATGAAATCCTCACTATACCTCACTAGCAATCAGGCTTCAATACTGACCTGTTCCAGGCTCACTTGCAATGTGTGAAGAGGAGATGTGGTTGCATAAGGTGCCAGGAGCTGCCCTTAAAGCAAAGACTCCCATCTTGTCAAGCAGATCAATGCTAACCTATGAGCGTCATAAAAGTAGTTATATCTCTGGTAAGACAAAGCAATGCCCTACAAACTAAAGTGTTTGTAAAGTGTTCATCTTACCTGTGCAGGTACATTGCTAATGTTCTTGATGACCAGAGGGAGGATTTGTTTCTTGTCTACCAGCAGCCGCTGGAACTGCAGGACTGGCTGTCCATGTTTAGTCCTCTGGATTGGTTTTAGAATAGTTATGCAGGGCAAATTACCCTCTCCCAGCAAATCAAACACCAGCACCTTGCTCCTGCCCAAAGAGAACACACTAATAAAGATATGACAATAAAGACAAAATACTGCCTTTTCTTTGTCTGAACTAAGAGACAAAGTTCTCAACGTTCTCAAAGTTGGGAGGTTGTAATATGAGCACATTTTTGGACCAAATTAGATTAAATAGGCTTGGACCCAACCAAAATAGGAATATGTCAGTGCTAAACGAAAAAAAATATGCTTGCATAACCATGAAAATAGAGCCAAGAGGCAAAAGACTCAAATAATCTTCTTGCTATAAATTTACAAAAAAGTTGTAAACCTTTATAGTCTACCATTTTACTCTTTACTCTCAGACTCTAAACATCATTTCGGTTATATGGACCAAATTAGCATACTGGAATTACCGTATATTTCTATGCACGTTCCAGAGGCCATCAACTTAGCAAAATTATTATCTTGTGATGTGTCATTGTTACAAACTGGCCTGCATAAATTTTTATAATTAATTTGGATGACACCATAGTTTGATCCAAATTAATTCATCTTTCGTTTATCAAAACACCCATACAAATTTATCTGGAATTTATCAGGAGATCAATCTGAATGCTCACACATTTAAAATAGAGTGCTCATTTGCATGTTGCACTCAATGTATGCTTAAATTTCACTGTGTAAATATTGATGCAATGTTTAAACTTAAACGGCTGACTTAAGTCACCACATATAAATATTTCCTGGTTTAATGTTGGAAAATATAGGAAAAAATAATGTTTAAGCATTGAAAACTTTTTTAAATGGATTATTTTGATCTTAACATAACATTTCTGTGTACAAACTATATACAGTAGATGGAAAATAAGCTTCAAAATTTGTACATTTTATTGTGTCAGGTTCTGTAAACATCATAGATTTAAATGGGATTTCCCTGACCCATACAGCATGAGAATGTAGTGAATTCATTTTAATTTGACAAAAGAGAGCATTACTGAAATCAAGTATACACCCCCCATAGTCAATACTTTGTAGAGGCACCTTTGGCAGAAGGTTCCACAAGGTTGGCACACTTGGACATCTTCCCCTTTGTAGACATGTTCAAGCTGGGAGAGGTTAGTTGGTTTTCCCTGATAGACAGCAAGTCTGTCCATAGATTTTCAATTTTAGGTCATGGCTTTGACTAGGCCACTCCAAAACATCCACCTTGTTCCTAGCAAGCCACTTAGCTTTGGTCTTATATTTGGGGTCACTGACCTACTGGAATATGAATTTCTGACCCATTTTGGCAAATTTTGGCAGACTGTGTGTGGTGTCAGGCACTATCTACTTCTTAATGATGGACTTAACAGTGCTCCAGGGTATCTTCAAAGCTTTGGAAATCCATCAGCTGATGGTGTACCTTTCCCCAAGTTGGTCATGCAGTTGTTTTGAATGGTCTTTGGAGTCCATTCTCCTGCATTTCTGTGGATGTGCACTTGCAAAATGAAGGCCGATAGTAAACTGTAAACTGATAGCTGTTAATTCAAGCTATTGTGTTAATTGCTGTGATTCCACACAAATGTTGGAAACTTAAGTCACTATGTGTCTTTGAAGGCAACTGGTCAAGAGATGTCATAGTAAAGGGGGTGTATACTTATCAAACCAAGACATTTATGTTGTTACTTTTTAAATAATGTTAAATAATGTTATCGTTAGCTTTTCGCTAATTCCACCTTAATGGTCAAGCATATTATATATATATATATATATATATATATATATATATATATATATATATATATATATATATATATATATATATATATATATATACACTTACCCAGCTGCCCTTTCTAGAGAGGCTTCAAACACTCCAAGGTAGGTCTGCATGTTCTGGGGAGTGAAGGTAATTGTAGCAAAGGCATGTGAGTGACTGGGGATACTCATCCGAGTAGGGCTCAGTTCAAACACCTCAGAGCTACGCATGGACATCTGAAAAAGCAATATTCAATAAACACAATCAAAGTCTTTAAACATGACATGTTCGCATTAGCTGCAGTTACACACAAACACACCTTGTTGAGGACAGTTTTCACCTGTAAACTAAGTTTACAGGGTATTTTGCCAGGGTTCGTAAGACGGAAGCGGGCCTTGGATGACTGACCAACCAGCACATTGTTGAAGACAAACTTGTTCTCGTCCTGGATATAGATGCCCATAGCCTCCTGATAATGCTTACATTGCAGCATGTTACTATTCTTGCACAATCTGTGTTCTTCAAAGATTGAAGCAATATCTTCATGGGCTATTCCTATACAGAAAGAAGTGACATACACTGCCAGTCAAACATTTTTGAATACTTGGATTGACCTGCATTTTATTACATATTAATCACCGTTATTACCACTGGCAAAACAAAAATATACAGAGTACATTAAATAAGTCTCAAATCTATTTGATGACATCATTTAAAGTGTACTTTTCAGTGTATTTTCCAATACTTCCAGAGGAGAATGTATATAATAGACTTGTGTTTGAATGGTGTTGGCATCAGAAGTGAGTAAATATTTAATATGAGACCAGTCATGCAGTAGTTGACATGATCTTATTTTATGCTACGGAGCCATAATTAAAAAAAAAAAAAAAAAAAAACTATTTAAAAAAATAGAAACTAAAACTATATAAAAAAACTCAAACTATTATTTATTTAATTTTGTTATTAAATGTTCCAAATTGCATATTGATTAATGCAAATACAAAAAAGGGACAAGACATGCTATTTTGATCATTTAAAAGATGCTTTTTTGTGGGTGCATGAGTTTTTACACATCTAAATCATGGCCCGGGTGTTCAAAAACATAATGAGACTTTAAATTAAAACTCCTTAAAAATAACACTGACTTATAAGTTTAACTGTATCCTACCAAGTTAATGTCTTTAGGAACTTACAAACCTGGCATGCAGACCTCTGCTAGCAGCTTGTAAAGAATCCCTCCTGGGCTGTCAAAAGGGTCTCGATCAGTGATGTCCACCACCAGGCACTCCTCCCAGCAGCCTACCTGCTCTGCTACACAGTCCACAGTTACCACCTGCTGGGCACCAGGTGGAAGGACGCCAAAGCATGGAGACAAGGAGAACAACCCCATAGGCAAACGTGTCTGCAGAATTAAGTAGAAAAGAGACAAAAAATAAATAAAGGAGGCACTTTATTTTTTTTATTCATGAAATAAATGCCTGTAAGTGTATTTCTGTAAAATACTGTATACAGTGAATATAAAAAGTCCATGTTATAATTGCATCTTTTTGTGATGTGAAAAATCATGAAATAATGTCGGATATTTTACCACATTTATATAGCAACCAACAATATTCAAATGAAAAACAAATACAAAGATTTTTTTTTAGGGGGGGTGGGGGGGAATAAAAAAATTACAATAACTTGGTTGCATAAGTGTGCACACCCCTTAACTAATATAATAACTATAATAATAACTACTATATTTTTGCTTTTAACAAATCACTTTTTAAAGACAAAAACATGAGTCTACCATAAAATTGTACTCATTTGACATTTTCCTTGACTAGTCTACTGATAATATAATAAACTTAACAAGTCTTGGGTCATTGTTATTATATGCCTTGAAACATATCAACAAAGGTTCTGATCCTGGGGCGGTCAGCATTGGATGAAACCAAGATGATGTCTAGAAAATCCTACAGAAACAGCTGGTTTTATTTGGGGTTAATCAGAATCACTTCACTGACAACAGGTGTATGATAATTACTTTTACACCTTGAGTTTGAATGTGATTAGTTCTGCGCACAATCACATGCCCCATTATAAGAGGGTATGCACATTTATGCACCCAGATTGTAAGTAGACACAACTGTGTAACAACTAAACACCCATTAAAATATAGTAAGAAGAACATGACATACAAAGGCCGTTCATTACCTGAGAAGGTATGGTGTCCCTAATATTGTCCTTCTGGGTAGCGTCAGACTGGCGTAGTTTAATGGTGGAGGATAATCGTCTTGCTGAGTTGCTCTCTTGGGAAGATTTCTTGCTTATACTATAACAAAGAAGGTTTCTAATTAGAGAGTTTCATTTATGAAGGAATATGGTAAAATTCTAAAATGTATGGATCAGTGTCTCTACCCTTTCTTCTGTTCAGACAGTGGGAGATCTTTAAACATTCTGGAGATGGTGAAACAGATCTCAAATTCACCCCTATTCTCCACAGTAATTGTTTGTGTCCTGCGGGAACCATGCTCTACTGAGCCAAAGTTGACGTCATTCTCAGGGTGGATGCTGTACTTGGAATAGAGAGACTGCACAGACACTTTGATGGGTACGATCTTAATGGTTTCTCTATCTTCATCAGTATTTGGTTCAATGACCTAAAACAAATAATCATTAAAGTTAATTTTTGATATGAAATGGAGATTTACCAAAAATCTATATGAAAGGATTTTCTGACCTGACAGTGTAAAATTGGCTGTTGTCTGATAGACACCTCCTTGTTGTAGCAGAAGGTGACTTGGACACATGTGGGCCGGTCAGTGGGATGAAGAGAGCCTTTTTGAGGTGTAATAGTGAAGAGTGAGTTGAGTTTAGGCATTCCAGGCTCGGTAGGCTCCAGGATGAACCTTAAACAGCAATATCATTGCACATTAGCCTCAGAGCATTTAATGGTATTTTTATTCCTTGAAAAATTATAATATTGTATATATTGCATGCTTATGTAGAGTATGTGGGTATGAACATACTTGTAGGCAATATCATGTTTGCCCTTATTTTTCAAATTAACAGATAACTTCACTTCTTCTGATACTTTGATCATGCCAAAGTCCAGACTGTTGTCTGTACCTAACATATTTGTTATCAAGATAAAATGCAAACAAATGGTTATTTATGGAAGGATAAAAAAAACTCCAAACTTGGTGGATATGGATGAGGAATAACAACTACCTTTGGGAAATGTAATTTCCAGGGCCACATCATATGCCTCTGCCACAATATTAATGTTTTCTGTATGGACAACGCCAAGAATATTCTCCACATCTGACACCTGACCAGCACACACACACACACACACACACACACACTTTAGGTACCTGTACAAAAATCATTTTAACAGCAAATCTTACTGTTCTGATGATTCATAACTATGACCCAAGGTGATCTACCACTTTAAAACATACAATTCTTTGTGAAATTGAGATCTGTACTAACATTTGAGCTATTGGTCAGCACCTTACCTCCAATCTGATGGTTTTCTTCAGACTAATAGGTTTTATGGCTTGGAAATGCATGAGCAAGGAAAACTCAGAGTGCGCCATGATGATGCCGTGATCCTGGGAAATGCTGAACTCCTCACCCAGCCCCTCAAGGCCACTCAGCCTCCAGGCGACTGGCAGTGCAGTGGGGTTACGCAAGCACAGACTGCGTGTCTCCCTCCTGGAGGACCATAGCCATGGGAAAGACATATTATATTTACACAGGGTAATCAAATAGAACTATAATGGCAACAAATCTGTCAAAATACATCAAATGTAGAATTCACTACATTAAAATATAAAACCAGAATATGATATTTTTGTTATATTTTATATAAGCAATAAGCAAGGACACAGGAAGTTAGCAGCACCCCCAATTTTGAAGATTCCTTTCACTGCAACTGCTAAATTATATAATAATAATAATAATAATAATAATAATAATAATAATAATAATAATAATAATAGTGGGACACAGTGTCTTAGTGATTAGCACATTTGCCTTGCACCTCTCAGGATTGGGGTTCAAATCCCACCTCCGCCATGTGTGCACGGAGTTTGAATGTTCTCCCCATGCTTTGTGAGTTTCCTCTAGGTACTCCGGTTTCCTCCCCCAGTCCAAAAACATGTGTTGTAGGCTGACTGTCATTTTCAAACTGTCTCCAGTGTGTGAATGCATGTACGATTGTGCCTTGTGATGGCTTGGCACCCTGTCCAAGGTGTCCCCCGCCTTGAGTATTTTGAGTAGTTTTTGATTTTGTATGTCAGAGATAGCATTCATCTTATACCACAGCGGATGGCCAACAATTACAACTTCTAATTTATTAATTATGACAAATAACACTTTTTTAACTAATCATACAGGATACACTCACTGTAAACCTGCACATTCATGTAGTTATCTAATCAGGCAATCATGTGGCAGCAATGCAGTGCAAAAATCACACAAATACAGGCCAAGAGCTTCAGTTAATGTTCACATCAAACACTACAATGGGGAAAAGTGTGATCTGTGTGTCTTTAACCGTCGCATGGATGTTGGTACCAGAACGGCTGGTTTGAGTATTTCAGCAATTGGTCTGAGCTGACAGGAAGTCTATAGTAACTCAAATGTAAAGAGTGATTATCCTTTCTGGCAGCTCGAACCAATCTGGCCATTTTCCTCTGACCTATTCCATCAACTGTCGCTCACTCATTGTTTTTTAATTTTTATTTCCGTGAACTCTATTATCTGTGAAATTCCTAGGAGATCAGCAGTTTCTGAAATACTCAAACCAGCCCTTCTGGTACCAGCTGAGATGAAAGCTGATTTCATCTCAGCTTTAGCTTCCCGTTACTCTCTTGACTTTCTGGCACTAACTGAGACATGGATATCTCCACAAAACTCAGCTATGCTGGCCGTTCTATTCTCTGCATATGCTTTCTCTCACACTCCAAAAGAAACTGGCAGGGGTGGTAGTACAGGTCTGCTTCACACCTCTCTCCCTGTCTCATCTCAACATCTCATCCTTCCAATTCCATGCAGTTACAGTTACCTCCCTGATCAACCTTCTCATTATCACCATCTACCACCCTCCTGGTCCTCTAGGAGACTTTCTTGAAGAAATGGACATGCTCCTCAGACTTTTCCCTACTGACAGCACCCCTCTTACAGTCCTTGGGGACTTCAACCTCCCCTCTGAGAAGCTTGAGCCCTCTTGCCTTCTCCCTCTTCTCCCCATGTTATCCTATCCATCACTCTCCCTATCCTGCCAAAAACCAGCTATCAATACCTCTCTCCTACCCGTCAAAATCTCCATTCTATCTCTCCTTCCTCCATAGCTTCCTGCACCCTATCATCCCTTCCAGACCTCGACTCCTTTGCCTCCCTACTACTGCAGTTAGCCACAGACACTTTCCTCTCCATGGACCTCCTCTGCCCTCTACCCTTGAAACCTAGGAAGCTTTCATACCCTGTACCTTGGCTGTTGGATGCACTGTGCAGCAATCGGAGAGAACTAAGAACAAAAGAGAGAAAGTGGAGGAAATCACAACTCAACACAGATCTTGCCTCTTACTACACTCTCCAGTCCAAATTCTCATCTGAAATGACTTCTGATAAGACTGCCTACTACAAGGAAAATCTGGAAACTTCTGCACAAGCCCTTCACAAGCTGAACAAAATCTTTTCTTCAATAATCAACCCACCAGCTCCTTCTGCTCCATCCTCCCTGACTGCTGAAGACCTTGCCACCTGTTATGACGAGAAGTTTGAAAAAATCTGCCAGACTTTCTCTTCTACCCCAACTCCTATACAACCCACTGAGGATTCCACTTCTCCTTCACTGGCACATTTTCCTAATCGCAAAAAAAGAGATCCTGCAGGTCATCTTGTCCTGTAATCCTATCACTTGCCCATTAGATCTAATCCCTTCCACAATGCTCCAGACCATCTCTCAAGATCTCCATCACGAATATCATCAATGGCACCATATCATCTGGTGATGTACCAAGCGCATTCAAGAGAGCAAGGATTATTCTCATCCTGAAGAAACCCACTCTGGATCCATCTGACATCACCAACTACTGACCGGTATCACTACTCCCTTTTCTTTTTAAAATCCTTGAACAGTCTGTCTACAATCAACTCTCACAGAACAACCTCCAAGATCCTAACCAGTGTGGCTTCAAAGCGGCACATTCCACAGAGACTGCCCTTTTGGCTGTCACTGAGAAGCTACATGCTGCTAGATCAGCCAAACTGTCATCAGTCCTCATCCTCCTCAACCTTTTAGCAGTGTTTGACACAGTGAACCACAAGACTCTCTTATCCATCCTCACGAGTGTCAGAATTCATGGTGCAGGGGTTTGCTTCCTACCTGGAAGGTCATTCATACTAGGTGACTTGGAAGGAATCCACATCTGCTCCCTGCAGACTCTCCTCTGGTGTCCATCAAGGTTCAGTATTTGGTCCTCTTCTGTTCTCCCTCTATACTCAATCTCTTGGTGAGGTCATATCCTCACATGGGTTCTATTACCACTTCTATGCGGACTACAATCAATTCACCCTCTCCTTCCCTCCCTCAGATCCTCTTGTTTCTGCTCAGATCTTAGCATGTCTAGCAGACATCTCATCATAGATGGCAGCTCATCAGCTGAAACTGAATCCCAGCAAAACTGAACTGCTGTTCATCCCAGCTCATTCATTACCATGTCAGGGTCTTGGACAACTCTCTGATCCCAACTTCAGTTACTGCACTCAACCTTAGGGTACCCATAGACAATCAACTGTCCTTTTCCTCTTATATGGTTAATCTGACATGCTCATGTTGATTTCTCCTTTACAACATCAGAAGGATTTCCATCCATCAATCTTCTATACCACTTATCCATTTCAGGGTCACGGGGAACCTGGAGCCTATCCCAGGGAGCATCGGGAACAAGGCGGGGTACACCCTGGACAGGGTATCAGAAGGATTTATCTATTTCTATTCATACAAGCCACTCAGGTGCTGGTTCAGTCTCTTGTCATTTTGAGACTAGTCTACTGCAACTCACTCTTGGCAGGTCTGCCTCTGAGCACCATTCAACCTCTGCAACTGATCCAGAATGCAGCTGCATTGTTTCTAATCTTCCTAAGTCCCTCCCCTCCCCCGCTACTCTCCCTCCACTGGCTTCCTGTAGCTGCCCACATACGATTTAAAACTCTGATACTTGCCTACAAAGCCAAAAACGGACCAGCACCCACTTACCTCAAATCACTTATCACACCCCAGCCTGCACCACGCTCCCTCCAAACCTCAAGTAACACTAGACTGGTGCCACCATCTCTCAGGGTACAAGGAAGGCATGCATCAAGACTCTTCCCTGTTCTGCCACTTAGGTGGTGGAATGAGCTTCCCCTAGATACCCAAACAGCTGACTCACTGGCTCAAACAAAAGACCTACCTCTTCCTAAAGTACTTAAATGAGCACTTTTCATTTTTTTAAAAAAAATGTCTGTTTTTCTTACTATATTACCTCCCAACAGAATTTTAAGATGGTGATGGTATTCTTAGTCCGTGATCTAGTGAACCAATATCGGGATGTATTTATTAATAGAGACTTCAAAGCACTTGTGTAAGTCACTCTGGATAAGGGCATCTGCCAAATGCCATAAATGTAAATGTAAACATCCATGCCATGAAAGATTAAAGGCTGATTAGATAACTGAATGAATGCACAGGGGTACAGGTGTTCCTAATAAAATGGATGGTGTAAATCCCCCTTGTTCCACCAATACAGCTTCAAGGCATGGATGCCACACGGCTTCTGAAGGTTGTATGTTGTATCTGGCACCAAGATATTAGCAGCAGATCCTTTAAGTCCTGTTAGTTGCGACGTGGGGCCTCCATGGATCGGACTTATTTGTACAGCACATCCCGCAGATGCTCAATCGGATTGAGATCTGGGGAATTTGGAGGCCAAGTCAACACCTTGAACTCTTTGTCATGTTTCTCAAACCATTCCTGAACAGATTTTGCATTGTGGCAGGTGCATTAACCTGCTGAAAGAGGGCATTGCCATTGGGGAATACTCTTGCCATAAAAGGGTGCCCTTAGTACGTGTACTCAGTACGTGTCAAAGTAACATCCCATATGAATGCCAGGACCCAAAGTTTCCCAGTAGAACATTGCAGGGAGCATCACCGGCTGCCTCCACCGGCTTGCATTCATCCCATAGTGCATCCTGGTGCCATTTATTCCCTAGGTAAGCAACACATATGCACCTGGCCATCCACATGATGTAAAAGAAAACGTGATTCATCAGACCAGGTCACCTTCTTCCATTGCTCCACCGTCCAGATCTGATGCTTACATACCGATTGTAAGCGCTTTTAGCGATGGACGGGGTCAGCATGGGCACTCTGACATCTGAGTCTGACATACACAGCAAGCTGTGATACACTGTGTAGCCAATATAACAATACATAAAGCACTCTATAATTAACAATATACTCTATACTGTACTGTAAGGTACTTGTATCTGACATCTGCCATATACAAGTATTCTCTCTCTCTCTCATATATATATATATATATATATATATATATATATATATATATATATATATATATATATATATATATATATATATATATATATATTGTAAATTATAGTGCTTTATATATTGACAGAGGCAAGTCTCCTCTTCTTATAATGAACGCATTATAAGAACGATAACATAATAGAAACAAGCACAATAATATAAACTTGTCATTTAGGTTACATTCGTAAATATTCCGATCCACACTGCTGCAGAAAATGAACAACTTCTGATTAGAAAACTCAATCAACACCTTCTGATTCTAATAATTAATAATAATTTTAAATGCTTAATTTAACAGTTAATTTTGAACTTTGGCAATCACAAGAATCAACTAAACCATCCAATTTTTACATTTTTTCTCTCCTGCCCTATTTTCCTCATTGCGTGCGGGGACAGTGTGCTCATGGTTGCAATTCCTGACAAACTTCTAAATGTTTCATCAATGTGAGATTATGACCTAAAATGTGCTTAAAATATTTTTAATTGCATAAATGAAGTTGCAATCTGTCATCCATTACCCAAACACAAAGGATACACCCACACAAACATATACATTGTATATATATATATATATATATATATATATATATATATATATATATATATATATATATATATATATATATATATATGTATAAACGTTTCATGTTTGCATGAGTTTACATGTGCGCAACTTCATATTTATACACCAGGGAAACAGGGGTCTGAAAGAAAATTTTTGACAATTTTCTGTCCCAAAAATGACTTATTCCTTAGAGTCTTTAATAATTTTGGCACATATATTTTTGAGACAAAATACTATTCTTTAGAAAAAATAGTATTTTATTATAGTACTAATAGATTTTATGTCGGAATTATGATAAATAGTTTCTCCTGTTCGACTAGAAAGATTATACAATATTTTTTGCTCTTTTTTATGAAGGGTGCCAAAAATTCTGAAAGGCACTGTCACGGTAATATGTTATAAACATAGTTGGAATAAACAAAAGTCTATATTAAGTTCTTTTACAGTCATTTGTCATAAACAAACAAACAAAAAAACCCACTGATATGTGTTGGAAACCACATTACATAATATCATGCTCCTGACCTGTCCAGGAAAATCTTATCAAAATTAAGTTGCTTGCACTCCACTTCCAGCTCTGGCCGGACTCCTCTGCAAGAGATGAAGAAGATGCCAGGTTCTGGGTTGTCCTTAATACAGCACACCACTCTGTCTTCTGTGAGACCTGGAGTGGTGGGGTATGCCCATACTCTGAGCTCCTGCAAAGTGTACAGTATACAGTGTTCAGTACATGAATCTGGCCTTATGGACAATATATACTTTGGACACTAGATGGAGACATTCTTCCTTTGTGTTTTTTTCTTTTGACTTGCCTTGCTAACTTTTGTTTTCAACTTTCTCTGATTTGCTAGGCTATACCCTCCATTTTCTTTGTTCTTTTCTCAGTACTCTGTTCCTCATGTGTGTATTAAGCAGTGGTTTTCAAAGTGGGAGCCTCCAGGGGGCCTCAACAATTTGGTGTGAAAAATAAATAAATACATGATTTTTTCTTTCTCACTCTCAGACAACCACAAACACACACACAATCAATTCCTAATATAATGTAATGTAAAGATGTAAGATGTAATTATTAATAAAAAAAAGGGGGGGGGGTATATTCAGAAGTCTATATTTTTAATGTGTTTTAAAGACATCTTGTAAAAGGCGGGCCTTGGTCAAATGTTAATGCCATTTGGGGGGCCTTGCTCTGGAAAATTTGGGAACCCCTGTACTAAGCCACTGTATTTGCCTTTTGTTACTACTGCTTCATTTTTTGCTGCCTGCCTTTTGGCTTTTTGGGATCTTTTGTGATTTTTGCCTTTTTTTAATTGTTTGTTATTTTTGGCCTCTTTGAATCTTTTGTGAATTTTTCCTGATTACTTGTTTTTGGATTTAGTATTCATCTGTTTAACGGGTGGATTGTTTTTGGAGTAACTTTTAGAAGTAAAGATTTTTCTGTTTTTCCCCCTATCTCTGTCTCCTGGAGTTTCTCTGCAATTGAGTTCAGCCTAGCCTAGGTTGCCAACCATTACAGTAGGATTGAGCCAACAAGATGGACCAACAGAGCAGAATTCCCAGAGACCACCAACTTCGACATGCTTCATTTTGCAGTGGCCAGTCAAGGGACCACAACGGGAAGACAAGTGTCAACAATGGGTGATCAAAGAGCAGTGACAGGAGCATGTGCTGACCCAGATCTTGCAGTGTATGTAGGGTCACTCTATACGTATTGACCAGCACCCTATAACCCTACTAACCCCCACAGATGAGCCATGCCTACCTGCCTCTCAAAGCTTCGATGGGAAGCCAGGAGGGTGCCGTAAGCTGTACACTGTCTGCTGAGAGCCAGTGGAACCAGGAGGCACTCATAGCGGTATTTCAGAATAGTCTCTCGGACCCCATCAAGGATGAACTGGCCTCAAGGGATGCAGAGAGGGACTTGAATGCATTGCCTGCCCTCTCAATTTGGCTGGACAAACAACTCCATGAGAGACAAATGGAATGCCATTCTTCAGCACTCAGGATCAGGTCTAGTACTTCTAGATGGCTCATCAGAGGAACCTATGTGGTCGGGAGGGACACAACTCGCCCAGACTGAGCTGAGCTGGTGCATGTGAGAGGTGTTGCCTCTACTGTGGGAAACCAGATCACTTCAGGTCCACTTGCCCAGAGTTATCAAGAAAAGCCCAGTTCCAGTAGGGCGGACTGTGATGGGACCTACCTTCGCCCCAAAGTGTTCTCCAGTTATGGTCCTCCTTTCCACCTCCCTTTCTTGATGTGGGCAACAGCACACCCTTCGACAGAACACTGGAGTCTCTGGTGGACTCTGGTGCTACCAGCAACTTCATGGACTTGTCCCTTGCCAAAAATCTCCAAATCCCCCTGGTCAATCTTGAGCTGCCATTAACAGTTACTGCCCTGGATGGAAAACCCCTGGGCAATGTTAGTGTTCACCACCTCACCACTCCTGTACACCTGTACATCAATAACCACCAAGAGAAGCTGCACTTCCACCTTATACATTCTCCCATGTTTCCCTATTGTCCTAGGTTTCCTGTGGCTAAGCTGCCATAACCCTCACCTGTACTAGTTCACTGGGCTAAATGCTTGATCAGGGTCCCACCTACCATGCTACATGCCTTCCCTGCACCTTCCCCATCATCTCCCGAGTCTCTAGAACTTCCCGAGTTGTCCTGAGTCCCTCCTGAGTATCATGACCTGTAGGAAGTGTTCAGTAAGAAGAAGGCAACCAGTCTTCTTCCTCACTGCTCCTATGACTCCTCCATTGACCTGCAATACTAGTACCTCTAGGGGAAGTATCTTTTCTTTCTCTGCACTTAAGACCAAAGCTATGGAGGAATACAGGATGTCCCAAAAGTCTCCATATATAGGGGAAATTAACACTTTTTTTGCAAAATATAACTTTTGTAGCGACAGGCCAGCAGCTGGCGCACAAAAGGGAAAGAGCGCTCCTCCCGTGACTGCTGCTATGGTGCTGAAGAGACAGCTCCGCTTCAGCAACACCAATGTTTTGGACAGCCGGAGAGCACATGGCTGCGGGACGGGGCCGCCGTCACACACACGGCTGGCGGCTGATGATCAGGGCAGCAGCTCTCCACCATCCAGCAGCAAACAGGAGAGTATAAAAAGGCCATCCTCCGCTAGCAAAGGGAGAAAGGGCCCCAGAGGTATGCATGATAATTTGTTTTGTGTCTCTTGCAGAGGATTTGGAGGGAACGGAGGATTTCGCATCCTGGCTGCACCCGTGTCACTGTCTGACTGCAGAACAGGATCTCAGCCACTCAGAAAGCCCCCAGCACAGCCCTGGCAGCCCCGTGGATAACACTGATGCCCGAGCACTTCATCCCACTGCAGGTCCTTTGCACACCTAAATAAACTCTGCACATTTGCCCCAGAAATGGCCTCTTGTGTGTCTGTGCTCAGCCCACCGCTGTCTAGTCTCACTACACTTTATTTACAAAACATCCTCTACATGATTGCCATTTCTTTGTAAACACACAGGAGTCATCTCTCCCAACCGTATCATGTGTGATATGCTTCTCCAAGCTCAGGAGGTGCTTCACTTCAGCTCCAGTCCTAGACCTGCCTGATCCAGCCCTCCCTTTCATTGTGGAGGTGGAAGCTTCAGAGGTGGGTGTTGGAGGGGTGCTGTCTCAGTGGTCATCTGACAACAAACTCCACCTATAATTTTTTTCACACTGGCTGCCCCCCATGGAACAAAATCACAATGTTGACAACAGTGGAAACTGCTGACAAAAAAGCTCGGAGGAATGTAAGCAGTGGTCAGGGGGGCTCAACAACCATTCACTGTGTGGCCTGACCATAAGAATCTCAAATATATCCAGACTTAACCCCCATCAGGCCAGCTGGGCTCTGTTTTTCAAAAGATTTCAGTTTACTATCTCCTACTGTTCTGATTCCAGTTAAGCGGAGACCCTGAACTTCCCATAGTTCCAGCATTGTAGCCCCAGTTCACTGGGGAATTGAGACTGTTGTCTAATTGGCACAGCAGGGAGAGCCAAACCCAGGAGGTCCTCCCAACTGACTTTTGTCCCTGCTTTTGTACACACCCAGGTATTGCAAAGGGGGTTTCATGGTTCACACTTTGCTGGTCACCCAGGTGCAATGTGGACCCTTGACTTCATCAAAAGGTGCTATTGGTAGCCCAGCATAGAAGCAGATACACAGGGTTTAGAAAACGTCCCCAAGGGCTATTCAATCCACTACCCATCCCCAAACAACCCTGGTCCCCCATATTGCTAAACTTCATAACAGGACCTCCCACCTCTCAAGGTAATTCAGTCAGTAATTCAGTCATTCTAGTGATAAATGATAGATTCTCCAAGGCATGCCATTTGATCACTTTACCTATTGTAAACTTCTCCCTGCTAAAGTTACTGCTGAACTAATGTGTACACATATGTTGAGTCTATGGTCTCCCACAGAACCATGGCTCTCCCACAGGACAGCTGCAGTTTACCATCTAGTTCTGGAAGGCATTCTATCTGCCAGCCTCTCCTCTGGTTTCCATCCTGAGTCCAATGGCCAGACAGAGAGGTTGAACCAGGACCTGGAGATGACACTGCACTGCACACTGGCATCCATTACCCCAAGCTCCTTGAGCAACTACCTCCTGTGGGCAGAGTATGTGCACAACCCTATATGCTGTTTTTCTACTGGGATGTCCCCGTTTGAGTGCCAGTTCTGGTACCAGCTCGCGCTGTTCCCAGAGCAGGAACCCAATTTCATGGTCCCTTCCACACAGAGGTTCATCCATTGCTGTCAGAGCACCTGGCGTGGAGGGTTCTACAGTGGGCTTGTCAGCACCAACAGCTTCAGGCCAACCTCTGGCGCAGACCTGCCCCAGGTCACGCAGATCTTCCCTGCAGTTAATATCCTTTGAACACCCCCCCCCCCCCCCCCCCCCACACACACACACACTTTGTTAAGCTTCTTTATTGTTTTCAACTGTCTCTGATTTGGAAGGCTATTTAAACCCTCCATTTCTTTGTTCTTTGTGCAGTTCTCTTGTTCCTCACATGAATACCAAGCAACTGTCTTTGCCTTTTTTTACTAGTGCTTTTTCTTTTGCTGCCTGTCTGGCTCTTTTGTGAATTTTACCTGATGGCTTGTTTTTTGGACTTAGGATTCTTCTGTTTAATGGTTGGATTGTTTTTTGATCTCTGACTGCTGTCTTGTGGAACTTTTTGGAGTAAAGATTTGTCTGTTTTCCCCCTCCTTTCTCTGTCTCTTGGAGTTTCTCTGCAGTTAAGCCCAGCCTAGCCTGTGGAGCAGTGGTTAAGTTGTTGGGTCATCACCACCCTCACCTAGGTTCAAATTCTGTCCAGGGTCACTAACCCTTACAGGCTTCATTCCCTTAAAAAGTTTTCGGTATTGAAATTTTGTATTAAGACATACCTTTCGCTCATTGGGCTTAAGAACCATGCTCAGAGGGTCCAGGATGAATGTGGTCGATTTGGTGTCTCGGTGGAGGCAGAAATGAACCTCTGCCTCCATGGGGGAGTTGTTGTGTATTACTAGTCTTTCTGTGTTTTCTGGGGACTTCTTTTCCTTGTACCTATGTAAAGAGCTACAGTGTTGTAACTTAGTAATTCATTTTGTCATTTATAAATTCCCCATCATAACAATGTGATAATATGGTTAGTTTCCAAGAGTATGCATTCGACACATTATTTAAATAATTTCTATATGTATGAGCACTATAAGGAATATTTGAGGGAATTATTATTATTAGGGAATGTATACTTAAATTCTAAGAGCAAGAAAAATAAAGCACCTGTCTCTAGTTCTTCCACAAAGCAGGGGCCCGAAGTCATAAAGGCCTGAGCGGATGATGTATGTCTTCTGTAAGCCATTTTCTTTCTGCATGGCCTTTTTACAGCGGGCAAACACTGTCCTATGACACACAAATAAAACCCATCCGAATAAACAACAGAACATGGGCAAACAGTTGCTAAAATGGGTTCTGGTCACAGGTCTACTGCCTGTTCTCCAGACCTGCAAATAATACTCACTTATAGTCCTTGCTGATGGATGGGAAAGCACAGATGCCTCTGCAGTAGAGCTGATAGCAGCGCTTGGTCCCCATCACTTCAAACCCCAGAGTTTGTTTAAAATCACCAGGCACAGATGAGTGGAACCACAGTTTCAGGGTCACTTCTCCATTTGCCGGCACAACCCAGCGAAAATGACTGAGCCTTCATGAGAACGGGATGAAATCATCAAAAAACAATAGTAACAAAAGCAAAAATGATTGTACATTAGAAGTACATAATCAGGTTTACTGTAAAAAAAATAAAATAAAAAAAATAAATAAACGGATTATTTTTACTCATAAAGCAAAATATAAAGAGTAATATATATATAATATATATATATATATATATATATATATATATATATATATATATATATATATATATATGTATGTATATATTATAAAACCAAATACCTTTGGCTGTGTTCTATAAGAGACTTGCTGTGGTCAGTTTCAGATAAGGGGGTGACCGTGTTCAATGGAGGTGAATGAGAGTCTATGCTCTTGCTTCCTTTTTTTGCAGGAACTCGCCGCTTGTCTTTTGGGGTCCCCTTGGCTGATTCCTCTTTCACTGGGGCCTTTTTCCCTTTGCCTTTGTTCAGGGTTGTAACATCCTCCTAAGCAGGCAAAGCAAACAACCAAGTGTCTATTTCACTAATCATCAAGTCTTTTTAAAGATAGACTAAACATATAATTCAAATAAAGTTTCTGAGCAGAACTGTCCAACCTAAAATTCAATCATATTAAAAGCATCATAGATGATATTTTCCGCCCATTTTTTCTCCTTGTGTCACCTGCCAATTGGCACCCACCAGCCAGCTCTCCCCTATCACATGACAGCTACCAATTGAAGAGGGTGAAGGCTAACATATGCTTCCACCAAGATACATGAAGCCAGGCAACTAGCCAGTTCAATCTTTTTGAACAGTAGGGGAAATAAGTATTGCATGCGTAAACATTTTTTTCAGTAAATATAGTTCCATTTAACATGAAATTTTCACCAGACATCAGTATTAACTCAAGATATCTGGAAATATAAAGAATTCACAATATTAAAGTCTAGAAATAAAGTTATGTGCAACAAAGTGGAATGACACCGGAAAAAAGTATTGAACACGCTAAGAAAAAGCAGTTCTCCAAGGCAAGGTAAGGGAAGAAACAAGCTGAAATCCAAAAGTAATTATACCCCTTATCTGTGCAAATTCATATCAGCTGGGTTAGTAAATTGATGGTCTATAAAAAGACTTTTCGTTACCAAGGTGTCACACAAGAAACATCTCATGATGGGTAAAAGCAAAGAGCGCTCCCAAGACCTTCAGAACCTTATTGTTGCAAAACATATTGATGGAATCGGATACAGACATATTTCAAAACTGATTCCTCCAGTAAGCACCATTGGGGCCATTATCCGCAAGTGGAAGCAACATCACTCCCTCTTCAACCAGCCACGCACAGGAGAACCTCGCAAGATTTCAGACCAGGGAGTCAGAAGAATACTCAGAAGAGGAAACCAAGAGCCAAGGACCACTTGGAAAGAGCTCCAGAAACACGTGGAGGCAGCAGGTGCCATCATCACAGAGAAAACAATAGGCAATGCACTCCACTGCTCACGCTCACCCTGCAAGACTCCATTACTAAAGAAAAGGCATGTCAAAGCTCATTTAAAGTTTGCTACAACTCATTTGGACAACCCTATGAAATACTGGGAGAGTTGTAGTCTGGTCAGACGAGAGAAAAATTAAACTTTTAGGCTGTCATACTACACACCGTATTTGGAAAAGATCTGCCGCTGCACATCACCCTTAAAACCCTATACCAAGAGTGAAGTTTGGAGGTGGAAGCATCATGGTGTGGGGCTGTTGTTCATCACATGGTACTGGCAGACTTCATATAATTGAAGGAACAATGAATGGAGCCCTTTCCCTGATGATTCTTGAGAAGAATCCGCTGCCATCCGCCAGAATGATGAAGATGAGACGTGGGTGGACCTTCAAGCAGGACAACAATCCAATGAATACAGCAAAGGAAACTCTCAATTGGTTTCAGAGAAAAAAAATCAAGGTGTTAGAATGGCCCAGTCAGTCACCTGACTTGAATCCAATTGAACAAGATTTAAAGACAAAATGTTTAGAAGAATCTGTGAAAATCACACCTGAATACTGCGGCTGACTAATTTCTTCATACAGGAAGCGTCTTGAAGCAGTCATTACAAACAAAGGCTTCTCTACTAAGTTCTAAATAAATTTCAGATAGCTTGTTCAATACTTTTTCCCTGTGTCATTCCACTTTATTACACATAACTTCATTTATGGACTTTAATGTTGTGAATTCTTTATATCTCCGGATTTCTTGAGTTAATACCAACTTCTGGTGAAAATGTCATGTGAAGAGCCCCACTGGAAATATATTTACTGAAAAAATTGTTGACACGTCCAAAACTTATTTCCCCACTGTATACGAGCTCAGAGATGATCACGATTGGCTAGTGTTGCTGATATTGACAAGTAAAAGATACTATAACACTCAGTATAACCTTCAAAACCCAGACAGCACAGCCAGTTTTGCTCCCTTGCACGAATGAAAGTGGAATCAAGATTTGAAATTGCAAAATCTGATCTCCAAACAATAGGGCAAACAATTTTATGTTACACCACTTGGGAGTCCCATGATGTTTCTCTCTTTTTTGTTTTTAAATATTGCTCAGGGGAAAGTATCCACATACCTTTGCAGACACTGTGGAGCTTAGGGCTTCTGTCTCAAAGTCTATCTCCCGCTTCTCCTCGGCTGAATCTTCCAGAGATGAGGGCATTAAGAAGGTGAAGCAGCCAGGAGTAAGATGGAAGCTGGACACCAATCTCCTTTTGGGGTATGGGACTATTGAGAACAGCATGGGAGGAGGAATAGGTGGACCCGTGGGTCCAAGCCCTAACCCATTCAAAACCTAGCGACAACATCAGAAGGTGAGTAAAACATTAGCTCTGGGATGTGCATTTATTACCTTATACAGTCATGTCAAAAAATAAGCACACCCTATGACACATTTGGACAAGCAAACATTTGATCCTCTTTGAAACAGTGCCTTTTAATAAAGTTGATACACTATCAAATGTCACACAAAATTACATTTTGTAGTAATTTTCACAATTTAAATAAATAAAAAATTCTGCCGACTGGATGGGCAGAGACTGGGTTTGTCACGGAGAAAGGATCTGTGGAATTCGCGGATGACTACATGTGCTTGAATCTCCTTTTCTTTTATCTTGCAATGACCCTGCGTGGGTGTGACCACATTATTTACCAAAGGTACCATTTCTTTGTTTTTGCCCTCGTGGTGAAGCAGCCATTTGGTTTGAGGATTCTAAGAATGCCAGCTACATTTAGGCCTGCAACAAGGAACTGGGTACCATTAGTTTGTTTGTTTTATGGGGTAATGCCGGCTTTTGTTGGTTAATCTGGGTGAATAGCCTATATCTTTTGAATGTTGTGCACACATTTTTCTGTTGCTGTGACTGTGACATTTGAAACTTCTTAAGGGATTCTGTGAACTGAATATAATGTAAAATTGAAGCTGAAAGTCTAATGACTCAACTTTTATGTTAAATACTTTATGACTATAATAGTAAAAATTGAAAGGTTTAAACATTTATTTGGTTATTGACTTTACATCTACACTTAAGTTGTCTACACTTTAAGTTAGTCTATTTTCCTAAGATCATAGATAGTTAATCAGTGATGAGAGATATTATCATGGTATGATGGGATATAGTGGGCATTTCACAAAGAGTATATTTACTAATTGGATAATTCTGGAATGCAAGTGGAACCTAAGACATTAGCTGAGTAACATAAAACATAAAGAAGATTAAGTATTTAGTATTTCTCTTGATAAATAGAAAAGAACTCTGGGTAGCTTCCTCAAGTAAAAAGTATTACACCAAAGGGGTGCTACATAGGCAAAGACCAGGCCTTTTGGAATAGTGTGCTCTGGACAGACAAATCAAAGATTTGTTTGGCCAAAGACTTGTTTGGCCACAGTAACAGCAGGCATGGTTGGCACAGACCAAAGACAGCTTTTCAGGAGAAGTATCTCATACCAACTGTAAAGCACACTGCTGGAAATGTTATGGTATGCGGTTGCTTCGCTGCCTCAGAGACTGGCCAGCTTGCGCTCTTTGATTTGGTTCTTTGATATGAATTCTGCGTCATATAAAAGAGTGCTTGTAGATAATGTGAGGCCATCTGTCTAAAAGTTGAAGTTGAACCGAAAGTGGACCTTCCAGCAGGATAATGATCCTAAGCACACTAGCAAATCCATCAAGGAATGGCTCGAAAAGAAGAAACAGAGGGTTATGGAATGGCCTAATGAAAGCCTGGATTTTAATCACACTGAAATGCTTTGGGGGGATTTGAAACGGGTAGTACATGCAAGAAAACCCTCAAACATCTTGCAACTAAAAGAATATTGCATAGAAGAGTGTTCAAAAATTCCAGCAAGCCTGGTGGACAATGTCATGTAATGTTATGTAAAATGCCTACAAGACATTATGTCTGCTAAAGGGAGCAATACTGGCTTCTGAGGCCAAGGGTGTACTTACTTTTTCCACATACACCTATTGATATTTCTGTTGAATAACTGAAATATCTGTTTCCTTGTGGTTTTGTTCAAGTATGCCACCTTCATTAATATGCATGTTTCAAAGATGATCAAACGTTTGTTTGTCCAAATATGTCAAAAAAGCCATCAATTTCTATGGGGTGTACTTATTTTTTCATGACTATATGTTGCTTTTTAAATTTTATTTATTATTCTTTTTTTTTCTTTTTTTTTACAAAGCTGCACAGAATGAGAACATAGACCAACTGGAGTTTATCAGGCTTTACTGAGGGCTTAGACACATTATTTCAGTTTGCAGTACCTCATCATATGATGGAAGCTTCATGCTGTCTAGAAGCTTGTCTATGCTTGCCTCCTCTTTTTTGCTGATAGAAATGTAGGTGTGGGGGATGAACTCTATTGCCAGCTCATTGTCTGAGCCCTCTGTGCCATTGGGCAACAGGTGAGTCTGGCTGGGTGTTGGAGACAGCAGCTTAGACTCAGCAGTGTCCATTTTCATCCTCTCTTTCATCCGCTCCTTTTTGGCCCTCTTGCTGGGTAGCTTATGATGTTCTGAGGCTTCCTCAGGCCCCTGGTGCTGATCCTCTGAAGGAAGAGAATTCAGCAGGAGGCCCTGAGTCCTATCCCAGTTCTGCAGCATGTGCTGGATCAGTGGTTGGCTCTGCTCGTATAGCTGGAAGCGGGAAAACAACTGCCTTTCAGCCTCAGTTATCTGGTAACATCAGAGCCAAAGAAATGCTGGAATTAGGCCAAGAGTATATGAGCTTTATCCAAAATGTTGCAAACTAAGTAGGGTTAAGCTCTCCTTTTTATAGTGAGGTAAGAAAAGAGATTAGGCTTGGATTTACCCAGTTACAGCTAAAGCACCTCACATGCCTTTATAAGATATCTACTTTACCAGTTAGAATTGATTTAGCACTGGCTCAAACTGACCAGTTCTTTCTCCAGTTCATCCAGTGGCAGCAAAGAATTATCATGGCCAGTTGGCTTGCTGTTTTTGCCATCTTTGACTTTCTTTTTGCCTCCTTCATCAAGTTCTCCGGCACCCTCTAAAAGTGAGTCTTTGACTTCTGTGCAAGAAGACATCTTTCTACCCCCTTTAGGCTGCTGTTCCAGTCCAGTGTCAGAGTGCAGTTCTACAACAGGCTATATATAGGAAGCATATCAAATCAAAATAATCTTTTTTTTCTTACAATAGCATTGTTTTATTATTATTATTATTATTATTATTATTATTATTATTATTATTATTATTATTATTATTTATTTGTTTGTTTGTTTGTTTGTTTGTTTGTTTATTTATTTATTTATTTATTATTTTTTTTAACTACCAGCGTCTCTGACCTGGGCAACTCCCAACTGACTTCTCCTTTCTGTTAAATCCTCTGTAAGTATTTCCTTTTTTCCCCTCTTGTATTTTTTCTTCAGATCCTCCTCCTCTCTTAGCTTCTCCTCCTGGTGCCTCTTCTCCTGCTCCCTCTCTTGCTTGCTATAATCCATAATCAAATTAATTCCATAATCAAATTTAATTTTATACCATTATTATTACTTTAAAACCAACAACCTGGTTTCCCAGATTCAGTTATAAACTTAAAACCATGTGCTTAAAATATACAACGTATACTTTTTAAAATTTTTTATTGTTAGTTAAACTGCCATGCAGCTGAAGATTACCTGTACATATGTTCCTTTAGCATCTCCAAGTGTTGAAGGTCTGCATATGCTTTCTCTTCCTCACACAGGGCATCATACTCATCCTCATCCATCTCCTGCACATGCAGCTTTTCTCTTTCAGTCTGTTCCCTTTGTGAGGCCTCTGATCACATACAAACAAGTGTTGTTAATTACACTCGTTAATTTACTGCTCTATTAATCTGTCTAATTCTGTGCATGAATGTGCTCATTTAAATAAATGCTACTAAGGTAATATGTACCCTATAGATATGTGTTTTATTCAGTAGTTTAATACACTCCTCTCTTTTCACAGTATTTCCTATTTTCCCTATAACTTCCTTCCCTCTTATTTCCACCCTCACAATATCTTCTTTTTTTCCATCCACCATCACCTGTCATCTCCAATTGAGCTCTCTCTCTGGATCTGAATTCAAAGTAGCTGTCAGTGAGGTTGATAACATAGATGTGCTGGTGGTTGTTGAAGGCTTTGATGATGACATGGAGCACAGTGCTTGGAAAGCGGCAGTACATTGTTTCCAAGCCATCAATCACGACGGCTCGATTGCAGTCGCTAAGCTACAGCACATTGGAAATGCATAACTGACATACATCAAAGCAAGGAACCATTTTGTGCAATAATAAAGAAACATAGCATTGAAAAGGAATGTTAAACACACACAGTACAGTATGTTCAATAATGCAGTCAAATCATGCTGTGGTGGCCATAAACATTGTGGTGGTTCTTACCTGTAGTCTCTCTGACAGAATCTCTACCAGGAGATCATCAGGCAGTAAACTATTCATGCCTCCCAGCTCACCCACCTGACTCACATTCCCATTAGGGAGCCTGTGAGTTGGACCAGCCTACACATAACCAATAAACTGTAATTGAACTCACCTCACATCCAATCTAATTCACACAAAAACTGTATATAAATTATGTTATTACAGGCAAGTAGCATTCTTCCTGAGATGAATATAGCAGGCATATCATTATAGAGTCCAGTCTATCATAATCCTATGTATAAAAATATTTTACATATTACAATATTCTTACTTATTCAGTACAGTATGTTACTATATAATACAATGTGTTGGAAATATGTTACAATCCAATTAGTTAAAATATAAAAACTACACACTTCATTTTTGACTGATTGCAAGAAATAATCTAATAAAGGCCTTCATAAAGCAGTGCAACTGAGTTATGGGAGAGACAAATGTAAGCTAATTTATAATGTGCCAATTTATATTTTTGACCACAATAACATCCAAATTAAATGTAATTTGTTACGTTTCTTAGCAAAGAGTTTATAATACATTAAAAATAATGCTGGCTAATGTTAATATTCTTTGTCTGACAAGATAAAAAGGGAAAGTGGGGTGGGGGACACGTGAAAGGAGACGTGAAAGGAGACGTGAAAGGAGACGTGAAAGGAGACGTGAAAGGAGACGTGAAAGGAGAGAAACACTACTCTCAAAGAAATTTGAGAGTGTTTATCATTAGTAATATTAATAAAGTGTCTAATGTGTTAAAGACAAAGAATTAATTTATGATTCCATGTCCAATGGTATTCCCAACACATTAAATCAGTGAAGCTATTCAATAAACATTTAGTTTAGTGCAGAAGTTCAAATTGGTGAGGTTTTTATAGAGATGTATACATTATGTATTTTGAAAAACTGTTTGAAGATGATTACCACTGTAGCAGTGGGATTAGAGTCATCATTTTTCTTTGCTCCCACGGAGCTGGTCCTATTGTTTGTTGAGATAGTGGATGTGGGGGCTTTGGAGTCAGTGTCCTGAATACCCTCAGCAGTGTGCTTGGCTAATGCCTCAACACTGAGAATGCCTTCAGCCTGACAAGCCGCAGTCATCACATTTAACACAACTGGGGCTAAAAACACACAGACACAGAAATGTAATCTATCTACAAAATTAAAGTTTCTAAATTTACTTAGTTTAGTTTTAAACTAATAAATTTACAAATATAAGGTGGAAAAAAGGTAGAAAATAATCCAGGAACATGTATATTCACCAGTATGTTCTGCTGTGCCTGGCACAGACTCAATGGTGGCTCCAAACAGCTCTCTGGCCTGCTTGCTTGCAGTGCTGGTTCCAGATGACACAGCCTCTTGCACTACGGAGTCTATGTTCAAACATGCAGCACCGTAGTACTGTGCCAAGCTCACAGCCAAAACAGTCTTACCTACACACACATACAATCATCTTACCAGTGGCAAAGGCAAAACAAAGGACCATGGAAGCTAGATCCACTCTATATACTTGCAGGAATGAACTTACAGTATACTGCAAGGGTTGTATATTAATAAAGTGAAGTACAAAAGCCTTTGAACAGTCATATCACATTACTCACTTAGATTAAAATACAGTATAGTATATCTAATTTACTTGTGTACTATTAATGCTATCTCTGTGAAGGCCCAAATTTAAAATTAAATGTGCTAAGTATAGTGCTTTCTCTAAAATTGGAGTAGTGACATGATAACTAAATAGCATGATGTGTTATTATTTAACCAAGCGGTTCAGAGATTCTCAGCCTACCTGAGAGTGGAGCACCATGCACTACAATGGCAATGCCTTTGCAGTTGTGAGCAGCTTGGCCTGCTGTTGACAAATCAATGCCCATGTAGTGAGCAATGGCTCTAGACACTGGGTTCACCTCCAGATCACCCATCCTGCTGGTCTTGATGTCTTTGACCACATCTGTAAGGATAACACAGCGCCATCTTTATTCACTCTCAATTTGATTAATGTACCTGATCTAGTCAAACTTTTTAAAATACTCCAGTATTGAGCATTCAGTTATGAAAAGTACTGAACATTTTCCGTTAACTCAGTGCAAGCATACCTGCACCAGTGGATGCCCGATATTGGGACAGTACAGATGTGGCATCTGCCTCACCCACGTCCAGAGGGCAATCTTCAGATGGAGCATTTGATAAGTTATCCTCTCGCCCTGCACACTTCTCCTTGGGATTGGAAGACTCGACATCTTCATGAGAGTCAGCTAAAGCACAAGGGAAATGTGGATGTTGCCCAGGTTTGGAACAACCTTGAACATTTTTTTCCACAAAGAACAATCCCCTTTTTTTTCTTATATAACATGATATATGGTATACAATCTCTGACTGAGTTTGTTCATAAATCTAACAGCTTCTGTCAGCACGAGTCAGCAATATATTACAAGTGATTTTTATACAGTTTATCAGTACACCAAGGTGGAAATCCAGTTAGGCACAGTTTTAGAAAACAATCAAGTCAAGAATCTACACCTTAAATTATAAAATTTCTACTGGTTATACCAGCTGTATATACCAGCTGTATGTTTCACAAATCAATGTTACTGTGAGGACTGACTGCACAGCTACATGCAACTCTTTGACTAAAACCAATCTTAAATTTCAGTATGTATTTTTGGTCAGTGCATATGTAATCTGTGCATATTGGTGCTTTCACTGGTGAAACAAAAAATAATAAATGTATTGCATAGTACTACGCGGGATCAAAGATAAATGCAACAAAGTATGATCAAAATTGTGCAGCTGTCTCAAAATAAATCACAGACACTATTACTACTAAGATGTGATTTGGGTGAAACAAAATTATGCAAATAAAACCATGCTAATTTGGTCTCAAACATTGTTTGCCTTATTTTGTGTAGTATCCTTTAATTTAAATGAAAGAGGATATAATACCTGGCTCAGGTTTCCTAAACCTATGCTCTTGGTAGTAGTCCAGGAGTTCAGCAGGCAAAGGCTCGCCAGGGGCTCGAGGGGGTAGCAGCAATATATTATGTGCATCATATCCTTTTATCAACCGCAGGATCTGGGGAGATAAATGGATTAAGTTTATATAACAATAAACTGAGATGGTTAATCCAGCTACAGAGCATGTGGTTTATGAGGTAATATTTTATGATGACAACATTATGGACATTGTGGTACTGAAAGCTTTGGTGTTTCCCAACCAGATGACGTAAACACATTTGTTAGCTGAACAATGTTAGCTAAATAAATGAATAAATTATAGGCAACTCCTCAGTAAGACCTAGCCAAGCTTGGGGGAAATAAGTATTGGACACATCAACATTTTTTTCAGTAAATAGATTTCCAATGAGGCTATTCACATGAAATGTTCACCAGACATCAGTATTAACTTAAAAGAAATCCGGAAATATAAAGAATTCACAACATTACACTCCATAAATAAAGTTAATGTAATAAAGTGGAATGACAGCAAAAAAGTATTGAACATGCTAACTGAAATTTACTTAATACTTACTGGTGAAGCCTTTGTTCTTTGTTCAGAAAACTTAAAGACACTTCGTGTATGAAGAAATTAATCGGCCGCAGTATTCCGGTGTGATTTTGGCCCATTCTTCTTAAAGACATATTGTCTTTAAATCTTGTTCAATTGAATTCAAGTCAGGTGATTGACTGGGCCATTCTAACACCTTGATTATTTTTTTCCTGAAACCAATTTCCTTTGAGAGTTTCCTTTGCTGTATGCTTTGGATCATTGTCCAGCTAGAAGGTCCACCCATGTCCCATCTTCTTCATCCTAATGCATGGCAGCAGATTCTTCTCAAGAATCTCCCGGTAAAGGGCTCCATTCATCGTTCCTTCAATTATATGAAGTCTGCCAGTACCATGTGATGAAAAACAGCCTCGCACCATGATGCTTCCACCTTCAAACTTCGCTGTTGGTATAGTGTTTTAAGGGTGATGTGCAGTGCCATCTCTTCTCCAAATATGGTGTATAGTATAAGAGCCAAAAAGGTCAATTTTGCTCTCGTCTGACCAGACTACACTCTCGCAATATTTCATAGACTTGTCCAAATGAGTTGCGGCAAACTTTAAAGAGCTTCGACATGCCTTTTCTTTATTAATCGGGTCTTGCGGGTGAGCGTGAGCAGTGGAGTGCATTGCCTATTGTTTTCTCTGTGAAGATGGCACCTGCTGCCTCCAAGTGTTTCTGGAGCTCTTTCCAAGTGGTCCTTGGCTCTTGGTTTCCTCTTCTGAGTATTCTTCTGACTCCCTGGTCAGAAATCTTGCGAGGTTCTCCTGTGCGTGGCTGGTTGAAGAGGGAGTGATGTTGCTTCCACTTGTGGATAATGGCCCCAATGGTGCTTACTGGAGGATTCAGTTTTGAAATATGTCTGTATCCGATTCCATCAATATGTTTTGCAACAATAAGGTTCTGAAGGTCTTGGGAGCACTCTTTGCTTTTACGCATCATGAGATGTTTCTTGTGTGACACCTTGGTAAAGAAAAGCCTTTTTTTTAGACCATCAATTTACTAACCCAGCTGATATGAATTTGCACAGATAGGGGATATAATTACTTTTGGATTTCAGCTTGTTCCTTGCCTTATCTTGCCTTGGGGTACTGCATTTTCTTAGCATGTTCAATACTTTTTTCCGGTGTCTTTCCACTTTGTTACACATAACTTTATTTCTAGACTTTAATACTGTGAATTCTTTATATTTCCAGATATCTTGAGTCAATACTGATGTCTAGTGAAACTTTCATGTGAATAGCCTCATTGGAAAAATATTTACTGAAAAAAATGTTGATGCGTCCAATACTTATTTCCACCACTGTGTGTAGGTTTGTTACAGTGATATAAGTTAGATGTTAGTCTTTTAAATTCTTAGTTAGCAAGCCAACTTCACTTATTGGTAGTAGGCTACTTAGCTGAGATGAAATGGACACTGTAAAGACAGTGCTCTTCTGACCAATTACCTCCTAATTTTCTGTTACTGCAATGGTCTTCCATTGGCTTGGAAAGGTGTCCGATTCGATAGTATGCAGTAAAAAAATTTTAGAAAACAAATTCTGTTAAAAATCACTATAGTTTCCTATTATTCATTATAGTTTCAATATGTTTTTTCAACCAGGAGGCATGGCCGATATTAGAGTGGCATGTGTCACTCAGGGATCTATAATCGCTTATACATCACAATCTCAGCCAATGAGAAATATTGCATAGTAAAAATGTACATATACAGTAATAGAAGTCAGTTCATAAACTCTTATCAACTGAAGATGATCTTTAATAACTTATTTAATCACTCCTTGAACTTAAACATACTAGGAGAGACCAGTTGGTATGACCAATGTTTTTTCATCCTTAAGAATTTTTAATGAGGTGCTTTAAAAGTCCATTGTTTCTTAATGCCCAGTCAAACCTGCTGTTCAAAAAGGGTATAGAGAACACTCACTCTCTCTTCCTCCAGATACTGCCTGTCAAAGTCCAGAGAGTAGAACTCAATGGGGAAAGGGCAAGGGTTGCGTACCAGGACCTCGACCTCATCTCCATTGCTGTAGGGCAGCACAGGCCCGAGCTCAATTTCTGAGATGGAAAATTCCAGCTGTGGCTCCAATCCCTGACCCTGGGCTAACAGTAGGATCCGCTGGGTGCTCTGGGCCACTGCAATCACCAGTCTCTCTTTATACATTCTCTGCAAAGAACATACAGTCACATCCAGAATTATTGGCATGCATCAAAAGAATGAGCATAAATAATTGCATAATGTAAACATTATATACAGTTCTTAAAATTTTCCACCTACTCATTTTCATTTTCCCTTTCCTCTAACAAAAACACATAAGAACTTATTGTTAAATCTTATTTTCTCTCAAAAATATATGTAGCAATATTACACATGCAAAATACCATTGCTATTTATCACTGTGGAGAAAATCAAAGAGCTTTCAACACAGAAGAAAAAGGATGTTAATCTGTCAGGTAAAGGATACAGTGCTGTGAAGAAGTATTTGACCCCTTCCTGATTTCTTGTGTTTTTTGTGTATATCTCATACTAAATAGTTTTAGATCTTCAAACGAAATACAACATAAAACAAAGGTAACCTGAGTAAACACCCAATACAGTTTTTATTATTCTTTTTTTTAAAATTGAAGCAAAAAGACATTATCCAACACTTATCACCCATGTGAAAAACTAATTGCCCCCTTAAACTTAAAATCTGGTTGTGCCACCTCCAGTTATCAGCAACAAATGCATCAGATAACTGGAAATCCCAGACTGATGGTAAATTTCAATTACCTTCTTCCTCATCATTTCTGGAATTTCTTTCAACTTTGGCATAGTGTGTTACTGAGTAATACCTTTTAACCAACTTCAAGCTCTGTTGATCTGATTGAACAGGGTTTGTAGTAACCAGGCCTGGTTGCGTCTAGTCCAGCTGAACCCCATTATAAATGCAGTTTCATAGATTTGGGGAATTTGTAACTATGGGGGCAGATACATTTTTACATAGGCCCAGTTGGTATTGGATAGCATTTTTGCTTCAATAAATAACTATCATTTAAAAACTGTATCTTGTGTTTACTCAGTTTGCCTTTGTTTTTATTTCCGATTTAGTATGAAATATACACAAAAACAGAAGAAATCCGGATGGGGGTAAAAACTTTTTCATAACACTGTATAGTCGCTGTAATGTATGGTGATGGATCACTGGTGATTTAGGGCTGTGTTGTGGCTTGTAGTGGTTCAGGGTCTCTGGTGATGACTGATGTCATCATGAATTCCAGTAAGTACAAAGATATTTTAGCCCACTACCAGGATGCTAATTAAATAGATAATTACCATAAACTATAACACAAATCAATATATAAATGACTGTGGCCACAAATGCAAAAAAGAGTTAATTCTCCACACATGTGGAAGGTGGATGGTCTGAAGCTAAAACTACCACTTCCATAAAATGAGTTTGTTTGATTTTATTGAAAGGAATACTTTGTTCTGGTTTATCCCTCTTTGTTACTCCACAAGCTCTCTGCTGCATAATTTAAATACTACTTTGCTGTCACATATTTTTTTTTTTACAACCTTAGCAAAACTCTAGGCTAATTACTTATCTAAACCATAGATTAGTAGTATTTGAGTCTGTGTGTGTGCCATGCACATGAGTGTGTGAGAACCCATCACTTTTTAATGCTGACAAGAGGGAAAGATAAGCACTACCAGCCTTTAAGATCTGCATTAACTCTCCAGAATCATGCTTGCACAACTCTCCAGAATCATGTTTGCGATTTGCATCATGTAGGTTTTATTGAAAAGTTTGGGAGCACAAGTCCTGCTTCTATAATTATAGAAGCCAAATCATATGGAGAAGAAAAATTCTGGTTACTGGATCAAACACCTACAGCTAGTAATTCTTACCCCTTCAGCTGGACTGAATTTGACCTGGATGTTGACCCTGTCACCAGGATACAGCACACCACTGGATGGCAACATCTCAAAGATAAGTGAATTCAGCTTCTCTAAGCGAGCATCCTGTCTCAGGTGAAGTGGGATGTGCTTTTCAGTCTTGACACATAACCAAGAAAACAAGACATATTAATGTATTAGTTTTATTTATTTATATATGTCCTCTGTACTTAATTGGTACAGCACTGAAATACAGTTTTCTCAGATTTACATACAGAATTTTTCACTTGGAAATTTAAAAAGGGAAACAAAGTTCTTTCAAGGGAAAATGCACATCTGGAAATAAGGTTTTGCTTTTGTGTAATGTTTATCATTCCCAGTATAGCATAATATTAATGATACAAATCTTTCAGAGAGATTTTTGATTCTCATAATACAAACACAATATAAGGTGTTGGTGCATTTGTTTTTGCGGCCATTGTTACAGATTTCATGTCAATATTTTAACGGTACACTAACTCGCTGATGACAATAAATACATCCTCTGCCTTCTTGTGCAATTCACTGAGTAGTGGCATGCACAGACCTCAGCTAGTGCAGGGATGGAAGGACCAAAAAAAATTTTACTTTAATGTTATCATGTTGAATTCATATTCTATTTTGTTGATGTTATAAACTTTATGTTTGTCTTATATGGACCAAAGTGCAAGCTATCATGAAAACAGATATGGATGCCTTACACATTAGAGAGTTGGAATTTTACGTAATGTAAAATTAAAAGTATTAAAAAGTCTCATTAAATAAATAACTAATGCTAATAAGCACATGAGGAGGTGCTAAACTATGCTACTGTCGTTGAATGGTTTTGGATAAAAACAAATTGAATGTCATTGTCGGAAATGCAGCAACAATCGAGTTATACTTTTATTAAAACTGATTAAACATAACTTTCATGCTGCCGCATTTGCTACATTTACACTAGCAAATGTAGACGACCACTGCCTTGCAAAAGAAGCTGAGGGTGAAGGTGATGGACTAAACTGTACTGAGAATCTGTGAGACATCCTCAAACGGAAGGTGGAGGGGCACAAGGTCTCTAACATCCACCAGCTCCGTGATGTCATCATGGAGGAGTGGAAGAGGACTCCAGTGGCAACCTGTGAAGCTCTGGTGAACTCCATGCCCAAGAGAGTTAAGGCAGTGCTGGAAAATATTGGTGGCCACACAAAATATTGACACTTTGGGCCCAATTTGGACATTTTTACCTAGGGGTGTACTCACTTTTGTTGCCAGCAGTTTAGACATTAATGGCTGTATGTTGAGTTATTTTGAGGGGACAGCAAATCTGCACTGTTACACAAGCTGTACACTCACTACTTTACATTGTAGCAAAGTGTCATTTCTTCAGTGGTGTCACATGAAAAGATATGATCAAATATTTACAAAAATGTGAGGGGTGTACTCACTTTTGTGAGATACTGTATCTCTGGTTCTTTTTTTTCAGATCCTCAGAGAGTTCTTTGCCATGAGGTGCCATGTTGAACTTCCAGTGACCAGTATGAGGGAGTGTGAGAGCGATGACACTAAATTTAACACACCTGCTCCCCATTCACACCTGAGACCTTGTAACACCAACAAGTCACATGACACTGGGGAGGGAAAATGGCTAATTGGGCCCAATTTGGACATTTTTACCTAGGGGTGTACACACATTTGTTGCCAGCAGTTTAGACATTAATGGCTGTATGTTGAGTTATTTTGAGGGGACAGCAAATCTGCACTGTTATACAAGCTTTACATTGTAGCAAAGTGTCATTTCTTCAGTGTTGTCACATGAAAAGATATAATCATATATTTGCAAAAATGTGAGGGGTGTACTCACTTTTGTGAGATACTTTATCTCTGTATCTTTGTGAAATATATATATAATCACAAATGCAGGTCTTCTCTGTGTGTGTGTGTGCGTGTGTGTGTGTGTGTGTGTGTGTGTGTGTGTGTGTATCCAGAGTAACTTGCAGATTGTACACGCGACATGTACACATTACATGAGCCATAGCCATTTTCACAAATTACCTTCCCCTTCCTCTTGAGCAGCTCCTCCTCTTTAATGCTCCACTTACAGGGCACTGGCTCAGGGTTGTGCAGCTGCAATGTAGCCACTTTGCACATGCCACACTGAACACTATCAAACTGTAACATGTTAGTGGAGGCGGTCAAGGAGGGCCTCATGACCACTGCTAGTAGAAGGACTTGAACTGTAGGACCTCCCAACACCTATACATTACAAAAAAGCAGGGTATTAAAGAAGTCATTATAATTAAGAATGTTAACATGCCTTGTAATGCAGGAAAGAATTATAAATCTATAATCAAATAAAAGTACATGATCTGTGTTCATTTGCATTTATATTAGAAGCTGGATGACAATTCCCAACCCATTGTCAGGGACGGCCACCAACATATAGTCTTGGTAATAAGAAAGTGCACCCTCCTTTGAGAGATGCTACTGTGGGATCTTAAGAGAGCTGTGCATAAACTAATACCCTCAAAGAATTTAACTGAAGCAGTGTTGTAAAGAAGAGTGGGTCAGAATTTCTCTAAAACAATGTGAGATACTGATAAACTCCTTCAATAATTTTAAGAAAATGTTACTGTTTCTAAAGGTGGTTCTGCATGTTACTGAATAATAGGGTGTACTTATTTTTCCCACCAGGTTTCTGAATGTTGGTTTACTTTTTGGTAATGACTACATATTGAAATCTGTTTTTTGGTTGTTACCTGAGGTTATTTGTCTGTTTATAGAAGGGGGTCAGGACCACCAAATTGTTATGTAGGCACGATAAATACAGTGCATATAAAAAGTCTACACACCTGTTAAAATGGCAAGTTTTTGTGAAGTAAAAACATTTAAACTACAGAAAGATAAATCATGTCAGAACTTTTTCCACCCTCAATATGAGATTATAACATAAAAAAATTAAGTGAAAAACATTCAGAAACATTTATAGGGAAAACAGAAAAATAAACACTTACAATAACCTAGGTGCATAAGTGTGCACACCCCTAAACTAATACTTTATTGAAGCACTATTTGATTTTATTACACCAATCAGACTTGTCAATATTTTCCCACTCTTTCTTGCAAAAACATTCCAGATCCATCAAATTGTAAGAATATCTTCTGTGCACAGGCTGTTTCAGGTCACCCCACAGATTTTTTGTTGGATTCAGGTCTGGGCTCTGGCTAGGCCATTCAAAAACCTTGATCTTTTGGTTAAGGGTGAAATTCCTTTTAATCTCCAGCTTACTAGCAGACACCTGAAAGTTTTGCACTAAAATTGACAGTTATTTGTGAAATCCTTATGATTCCCTCCACCTTATAACCCAAGTTATGGCTGAAGAAAAGCAGCCCTGTATGGTGGGTTTTTTTTTGGTGATCTGCTTTTTTTTGGACCAAAGAAACCTTTTGGAATTGTGAAATTATTATACCTTTTGGAATTGGTCTCATCAGACCATAACACATTTTGACACATGGTTTGGGGGGATGTAGTTCAGCTTGGATGCTTTTTGTGCACATCTCTTTATTATTTTTCCAACATGACATGTACAATGCAAAATTGAAATTAAAATAAAACGGAACCACAGGAAAAAAACCCCCCCCCCCCCCCCCCCAATCCTGAGCGCTATATAAGAACAATTAGACCCATATACATAAATACACCAATGTATGGCAATCAGGTATTTCGCACATAATAGAGACAAATTTACAAACTTTTCTTCATTCAAAGATAAGGCAGGTGGAAGAAGACCAAGAATATAAGTTTTGGGGCAGACACAGATTTCTTTACCAATAATTTTAGATATTGTACCAACTATTTCTTACCAAAAGAACTGTAGGTGCTCACATTACCAAATGCAATAAAATGATGTTCCCTTATGGACTGTACAATTTCCATAGATGTCTAGAATATTTGGATTAAATATATTAAACTTTTCCAGTGTTGTATATGTTCTCATTATCCAGTTGTACTGGATCAATTTAAAGTGGGTATTGATTGATAATGTTTGTGCTTGAACACAGATCTTTCACCGTTCATTTTCTGTGATCTGAAGATAATCAATCCAATACAATCTTTTATGATTGTTGAATCTTTGTATGCATTATGAAATTTGCTACACAGCATAGAAACTTTGCATTTAGCAGCAGGATTTTTACTGCCATTTCTTCTGTACTGCTTAAGGAAGGACACTAATACGAATGATTCTTAGAGCGTATACAATTCCGGATCTGAAGATACTTAAATAGGTTAGTCTGGGGAATTTTATATCTTTCCCTTAAGGTTTCAAAAGACATCAATGTGTTCTATGCATAAAGGTCTGCTATCTTCTGGAAGACTTTCTGCATCCACAGCTTAAATTCAGAGTTTGATTTGCCTGGAATAAAGATTGCATTACCACAAATATTAAAGAACTGAAATTCAGGTGTTGAGCCCAACACAGTCTGTGACACATGCCATACTAAAATGGTAGTTTTAGCAAAGGGCTTAGATGTATTCTGTTTGTATTCTCTTTAAAGAATCAGAATATAAGTGAAGACTCAAAACTCCTGTGACTTTTATTTCAATCTGAATCAATGGAATATGAGATGGGTCAGCAAACCAAAGACATCTCAGTTTGACTGCCTTAAAATACTCTAAAAGGTTAGGAACTTGCAGCCCACCTCTTTCGTATGGCAAATACAGAAGAGATAGGCAGAGCCTGGAGCATCTGTTGTTCCAGATAAACTTAACAAATGCTTCACAGGAAGGGGGAGGTGATAGAGGAATTGACTGAAACAAAAATTGGAAGTATATTCATTTTAATAGCTTTCACACATCCAATAGTAGCGAGAGGGAGAGACATCCATCTATTCAAACTTTCATTTAATTGAAAAATCAGGGGGTCATTGTTGGATGAGATCAGATTTTTTAGCTTGGGGTAACTTTAATTTCCAAATATCTAAACCCATCAGTAGAGGCTTTATTGGAATGTTGTATTGCTGGATTCAACCTGTTCACTAAGAAAAAGTATTGATGATTGATTGGATAACTTTATAGCCAGAAAATGTTCCAAAATGACTTATCAAATTATTAAGAGTAGGTACTGAATCTTTGAGGTTTGTTAAATTATATCATCTGTATATAACAAAATACAATTCTCTATGCCTGATATTTCAATTCCCTTTATATCTGGATGAGTTCTAATCGCAAGCACCAGGGGTTCCAGGGCTAATACAAACAATACTGGTGAGCCCTGACAGGTCCCATGATGCAATGCAATTGGTTCATCCAACTGTTGTTTGGCTTCACTGCTCAGGAAGTGGATATTAAAATTGTAGTTTGCTCCATACTCTGTCCTGTAGTATCTGCTGCATGTAATGAGTGAAAAAACACGGTGAAAGCTTCATCAATCGGCACTGGATCTGATGTCAGATTAGCAGCCATTGTGTAACTATTATTTATCACTTTAGTTGATTGTTAGTTGATTGTTTAATCTTCCAAGCTAAAAGTCTACCTGACTTTTCAATATTTATCAATATTTATAAAACGTTTGCTTGAGATGAATTAAGCTGGGTTCAGCTTTTACCACAGAGAGTTATAATGCTCTTTTCAAATAAGCAGATCCTGTTTAAGGGAACTCGATTTTGACTGATCCCTGTATACATCTTGTTCTAATTTCCTAATTCTTTTGTCTAAATTTTGTAATTATGTTTTCAATTTATTGTTTAAGGAGCTGATATTTATTTGGAGTTAATCCAAATAATTTAATTGATGACAGCTGTAGGATAATCACTTTTGAACATGAGATTGAATGTGATTGATTCATTCTGAACACATCCACATCCCCAGTTATAAAAGGGTGTTATAAAAGATTATTGAAGGTTATAAAAGGTTATTTTAAGTTTTGCATATATATACTCAGTCAAACCCACAGTTCACAGCAAAATTATCCATTGTGTGTATTCTTACGTGAAGTTACCAAGCTTTATATCCCATGAGTTGTTATTCTGGTTTTCTAGTCTTTGATTCTCATGCCTTGCCTGATTTTGTCTGTTTGTATATCTGACCCTTGCCTGTTTTGTGACTACAAACTTGCCTAAATGTTTTGTATTTGTTTGCCAGCTTTTCAATAAAGCATTCTAACCTGCAACTGCTGCCATCTCTGTCGCCTGACCCAGGTGTACTCTTTCCTGATGATGTTCCATTATTCTAAGATGATAGCACCCCATTATATATTTTCTGTATATTCAAGAGCAGTTTGATGAATACTAGGAAGAAGTCAGCACCTTCCATGGTCTCCCCATCATTACTTTTAGACTTCATTGAAACTTGAGAGGAAAATTTGGAGCATATAGGCAAATCCCATCCTTCACCCCTCAATAGGTTTTCTTCTTGAAGAATGGTTCAATACCCCACCAGAAACTATGCAGGTCTATGATAGCATTCGAAGAACTCTTAAGACTCTTCTGGACTCTCAGAGCTTAACAGGTCCTTCATACTAGGGCTGCACAATTAAACGAATATCGATCACGATTACGATTTTGACTGCCCACGATTAAATGAACATGATCGACTACAATATTGACGTTTAAATTTCGTCCTCCACTCATAGAAAACTCCGCTGCACATCAAATCAAGTGCTCCCTAAACTTACTGCCAATCACATAGAGCGGCGCAGGGATGATGTCATTTTGTAATGCCAAACCCGGAAATGGTGTTTGCATTTTAGCGCTCGAGCTGCCAGTTTCGCTGCGAGCTCCAGCACTTGCGCGAGGGGAAATCATGATGCTAAATGGCACTACAGAGGTTGTCGAGGACATTAAGCGTCATCACGCCGAACAGGAAAAAACTTTGCAGATAAACTCAGGGTTCTACACTGTGACCATTTCACTCGCGTTTGCGACTGAACAGTACTTTGTGCAACTGAATAAATATTTATTCACACCAGTGCGAATGACCTGTTCGGAGTTGTATAATACAATCGGAATAAAAACTACCGGAAGTCCAAAATGCATCTACAAATATACATAAAAAATAGATATTATAATAACTTCATAAAATATCAATAAATTAGAAATGAAATAATGTTTAATTACTATGGGTTGCATTTAATATCAATTTGACATTAATCTTAGTCCAGTCGTAAAAATCCTGATCGGAGCATCCCTAATGAACAGCATTAAACTAAAGCACTTTGCATCTGAAGGGTAAATGAACTCACCCAGTCACATCCTATATGAGATTATTCAGATATATACACAATATGCAAAGAGTGGTTCGAGAACTGACTCCAGCCCAGAACCATGACAGTGGAAAATGTCTAATAGTGTAGCTTTAAATATATTTAAGAGGAGCAGACTTCAAAGACTGAACATTGATGTTTATTGTATTTGTTTACAAGGTAGAACAGTTTAACGGTTGTTTTTTTGCATACAGTCTGTAAAATTAACTGAAAATATTACATTTAGTTTATCAGAAGTAAATTAATTTGTCATGGCTCACACTATGTTCCTAAATTCTCACATAATTGACCAGCTCAAGTTTTCTCATGCCTACTTGTGTGTTATATTGTGGCACATTAATGTTACCATCTCTAAAAAAAATAATAATAATAACATAAAAAACTTCAACTGTGCTCCTAAATTTTTGTAATTAGGTTCACAAGTGCTCCTAAAAAAACTGTCTTGCGTCTCTCCTCCTGTAAACACTGTTATTGCCTTTTCTGCATAGGCCTGAATTGTTTTCATTTGGTTGCATATTGTTATATTTGATCACATATTTTCATTTGGTTGATGGTAATTTTTATTTTTACTTATCCTATATTTTGGGTACAATTTTATTTATATTTGGCTTTTATGAGATGATGCACTTTAAGGATCAGTCTAATTTGATGCAAAGATTTGTACATTAGCAGGAATGTAGCACAACATGGAGGTGAAAGCATCGGTCTGTTTATTTAAATGCGAAAGTGCAATAAAAATATGTTGTCCCTAAAATCAATGAATAATCGTGATAAATAATCAAGATCTCAATATTGATCAAAATAATCGGGATTATCATTTTGGCCATAATCGTGCAGCCCTACTTCATATTAATCTATTGTTAAATTTTTTCCTGACATACATATACTGTACCTACCTGAAGCTTTTTTTTTTTTATTTTTAAAAAAAACACCATGAGCTAAATGCTAAGCCTTTCAGGATTATATTCTTCCAGTTTCATCAAAGAGAGCTATTTTACAGCAGGAAACGCTAGAACTGAGTATTCAATCATAAGAATATTGCACCTCACTAAGACTTACTAAATAACACCAATAACATTCATAATACATTTGATTTTGTGTATTGCAATGAAGTCATGACAAGTAAACCCCTTGAAATCCATGGCTTACGTCTGTTCACCACTACATATCAATGCCTTTAAACACTATGACAAACCTACCTGTATAGGCAAGACAGTGCTCATCTCCGCAAGCTCTATATTTGCACCTCGTGGATCAAACTTCACCTCAAATGTCTCTGTCTCACAGGAGGGCAGATTCTTCACCCTGTCCAACTCTGTGCTAAATCCTGGAAAAGACATGAACCCACTTCTGTATGCATTGTTATGTAAAGAGAGTACACCCATATGCTAGATGTTGCAAGAACCAACCTGTGCCTGCCAGACAACGTCGTTCAGCTCTGAAGGACACCGGTAGAAGACCAGTGTTTGTCACTTTTACAATGCGAGTAGATACAGTGCCATGAATCACATAACCGAAGTCCAGAATGTACTCAGGCAAAATAAACCTGTCAGAATGGTATATTACAAATGCATGTTTCTCTTTAATAAAAGCAAGGATCTTTTAATAATTTTATTATGTGATGGTACCTGCTGAGCTTTCTACGCAACATGCTAGAAATGGATCCAGGTGTTTCACTTTGCACAGAGTCTCTTTGGGATTTCTCAGTGGCTATAGAATTCTCCTTGACTAGGAGCCTCTCAACTTCCATCTGCAGCAGAGCATCATACTGCACACATGCACACAAACATATACAGTAATGGGGAAAAGAAAGTACACTGTCCTTCAATTCTATGTTTTTATTTATCAGTGCCTAAATAACAATTGTGTGGTCCTCACCAACTTCTATATACAAACAAATAACTTTTAGCAGTTTGGTGATCTGGAGGACTTAGGTGTGTGTGTGTGTCTCCATCATTCCAAGAAGAAAGGACATCAGCCATGACCTCAAAGAAGCATTTGTTGCTGTTCATTAAGCTGGGAAGGATTATAAGGCCATCTCCAAACAATTTAAAATTCTCCATTCTATAGTGAGAAGGACTGTATACAAATGGATCATCTTCAAGACAGTTGCCAGGAGTGAAATCTTCCCAGGAGTGGGTTTCCCAAAATTGCAAAATTGCATCTGAACAAACCACAAGTTTGGAACACTATCATTGGGACTGATGACACCAAAGTGGAGATGTTTTGTCATCATGCACAGCACCATGTTTGGTGAAAAACACAAACACAACATATCACCACAAACACATCATACCAACTGTCAAGCTTAGTGGTGGAGGGGTGATGATTTAGGCTTGTTCTGCAGCCACAGGTCCTAGGAAACTTGCAGTCATTGGCTATTTTCACATTCACATCAAATTCCGTTTAAGGTCTATATTCAGGTTGCAGCCATATTCTGAATACATTGTTTATATGCGTACAGGTATCGAATTATTCCTGTATACATGGTTCTTGTAAGCATGCCTGAGTTGCCATTCCTAAATACCTAGCCTACAGCTAAGCATCTGTTAGCACCCACAAGTCCTTGCGGACTGAGCATGCGCATATATCTCCTTTCGGTGGATTTTCTGAATAAGGTGTTTACGTGCAACAAACTTCCAAAACTTAAAACAGGCATATTCCAGGGGTGGGAATCAGAATTTGGGGAATCAGAATATTGTGTTAATCTGAATCGGGCAATCGGATTGCAGTGTTTACATGACTCAATACTAATTACACTATTGCCCAATTCTGATTAATATTGGAATATTGATGTGCATGTAAACATAATCAATCATCCCAAGCACACCACCAAATTGACATCTGAATGTCTAAAGAAGAAAAAAAATCAATGTGTTGGAATGGCCAAGTCAAAGTCTAGACCTCAATCTCATTGAGATGCGAAAGTGGGATCTTAAGAGAGCTGTGCATAAACAAATGCCCTCAAATATCAATGAACTGAAGCAATGCTGTAAAGAACAGTGGACCAAAACATTGTAAGTGACTGATAAACTCCTACAGAAAATATTTCAACTTACTCTTGCTAAAGATGGTTTTGTGTGTTTGTCACTTGATATTTATTTATTTATTTAAATAGAAGGTGGTGAGGAATACACAATTGTTATTTAGGCTCTGGTAAATTTAAAAAAAATATTGAAGGAGGGTGTATTTTTGTTTTCCCATAACTGTGCAAACTGAGTAGACAAATACAGAAAAGAAAGCTGTATATACACTCGTTGTCCATTTTATTAGGAACATCTGAATATTCATGTTATTATCCAATTAGTCAAAAATGTTGCAGTGCATAAAATCATGCAGATACAGTACATGTCAAGCTTCATTCAAGGCTAAATGAAAAAAAACCTCCCCTGGTCCTTTTTCAATCTTCAACTTCCTAGTTTCAGTGGGTCTGTGCCCACTGTAGCCTCAGATTCCTGTTCTTGGCTGAAAGGAGTGGAACCTGAGGTGGTGCAAACCCAAAACAACCCGACTGGCTTAACAAGCCATGGTCATAGTTACTGAGATCACATTTTCCTCGTTTCGATGTTTGACATGAACGTTAACAGAAGCTCTTGACCCGTATCTGTATGATTTTATTGCTTGTGTTGATTCCATATGATTGACTGAATAATTGCATGAGAACGCAGTAGTACAGGTGTTCCTGTGGATGGCTAGTGTATATAACAGACAATTTCAAAAGAAGCAAAATAACATGCAACACACAAGTCTATAATAATTTACAGTTTGACCCTACAAAACAAAAAATACCATTGGTATTGGTAGTTCAGTAAATCAATAAGACATGTAAACCTGTAGAATCATTCAGGTATAATCAATAATCAGTGAAAAGAAATGTGAACTTTGCCTCCAGTGTTCTGAGGTGCACTTACTGTGGGAATGTAGTCCTCTTCACACAATTCACCAAACTCTGTACCAGCTCTGCTTAGCATGTCCTCTCTTTGAGGTTCACTCTCAACTGCCTTCTTTGCCTCCTTCAGCACTGAGCTATATTGTTTTTCATCTACAAAAATACACAAAATTGGAGCCTAAAAGCCTGACTTACTGATTTATATAAGCTTTTGGTATAGCAAAACATTTCATATTAGGAATTCTGTTACTGGACCACTTTAAAATAGCCAGTTGCGGGTGGAAGAAATTATAACCACAACCTCCCCAATACCATTCCCAAATCATCCAGGCTGACCATGTCATCATTCCCACCCCATCCTAGCTGTCAAAATACTGTGAAGCCTATCCACATTGCTGTTGTCTCCAAGGAATAGCTGTAATTTCAACCCCATAATTACAGTATGTGGAATACATGTTCCACTATATTCTTTAAATTATTAAAGCCAATTTAGAATGACTGGACAAGGCCAGCTTTACCAGATTTCAATGGATTCAGAGCCTGTACTGGGACACTGGGCATGAGGCAGGCATATACCCTGGAATATGATGCCATTCTTTCACAGGGCACCCATGCACATACACATTCACACACTCATTCACAACTGGGGGAATTTAGAGTAGCCAGTAGCCAGAGAACCCAGAAGAAAACCACATAAACACACAAAGAATCCCACACAGACAGTAACCCAAGCCTAGCATCACATCAGGGTGTCTTGAGGTGGCAACACTACCCGGAGTGCCAAAAGAAAATCATTTACCTTCTTTTCCACCTTATTTCCCTTCAATTTAAAATGTTACAAGGGTTATGTCTGTTTCAAGGGTTATATAAGTTTAAAAGGGAAAGCAACAATTTTAAACCTAAAACTCAAACAGGTGCATGTGCCCTCAACGTTGCCTTCCCAGGCCACCATATCCATGTTCTACATACATTCTGGACCATGGATCATCTGTTCATTTTAAAATTCTTTATAATTCTGCTGTATACAGAATCTTTGCAGAATGGAAGATAGTAAACACTTCCCTTTATTGTTCCAATTAATGTTTTTTGTGTTATTTATTTAACTGGTATTTCTTTATTTCACTGACACTTGGTAAAAGGGTTGGGTGAATTCTTTAAATCAAAGCTTCTTGCTAATACCAATATAAAAATTATTATTTTGCTACTGTTGTAGTCAGTTGTGTTTTACTTGCTTTCTTCACTTCATATATCTAGAAGTAGCCCAACCGCCATTTCCCTGGGTTATTGATTCCTGTAAATTTAATTTATAAGTATGTTCCATAAATGAATCCCACAATTTCACTCATTTCCAGGCCGGTCCGAGATGGCTTTGGTCAATGGGAATCTTCCTCAAGCCTGTGAACTTCTGCTAGGTTCTAGGAAAATTTCGCACAAAATAACGAAAACTAGATGTGAAAAAACATTGTCGTTAACTGAAATCGAAATAAAAACGAGGCATTACCAAAAAAACGATAACTAACTAATACTGTATTGTCTGTTTACAAAACTGACTAAAATAAAATACAATTACAGAGTAAATGTCCTTAGTTTTCGTCTTTGTCAATGTCTTTCATAGAGCAAATATCTTTCAGAGTTGACATTTCCGAATGGGAAACCGGAAATTACGACATTCCATGTCAAATTAAGCACAGCATAGTCCATGCTCCTCGCCTGGCATCATGGCGGTACCGAAAGTCAGAAGAAAGCGTCAGAGTCCTATTTGGGATTACTTTGAATATGACTGTGTATCAGATAAAAGCAAGTGCTTTGCAGTGGAAGGTGGTGAAATATGTGGACAATTTATTAAAGGGAAAATCCCACGAATTTGAATGAACATTTGAGAATCCCGCACAAGGAGGCTAACCTAGTTTACCTTAATAAGGTAAAGGAGAATGCCAAGCCCCCCTCCCACGAAACAGAAGCTAACCCCGGTACAGGGCTAGGCAGCATGACGGAGACAACAGCAGGACAGAGAACACTACAGCAGTGCTTTCACCGGCGAACCGATAGCTGCTGGTTAGTAAATACGGAGGCACACCACAAGCGGGAGGAAGCCTTGGTTAATATGTTTATTGATACTGGGATGTCTACACAACTGTGTGAGGTGCCTTCACAAAGTTCGCCACTTTACTCGAACCAAAGTTCAAAACACCTGGAGCTGCAAGAGTCAACAGCCTTATTGGGGCTAAGATGGATACGGCAAAGCAGAAATTAAGAGATCATTAAGGACGCGAGGAAGCTGACCCTATGTGTAGATGGTTGGAGCAAGAGAGGATTAACAGCATCTTTCATGGTTGTGTCAGCTTGTTTTTATCATCCGCCTGGAGGCCAGGTTCACCATGCTCTACATAACCTGCACCAATTGGCGCACCCACACACAGGGTGATTGACCCTCTAGAGTTTATTGTTTTTGTTTTTTAATATATATTTGTTTCATGATCTTTTCTCGGATTGAGCTCCCTGACACTCCTGGCTCTTAAGCAATGTCATGTGTGGCTCACAAATGAGTTGAATACATACTGTTCATGTATGTCTTCTTTAATCAATTGCCTATTTAGGTTTTTTCCTGGCACACCTCACTTACACATTTTACACTTACGGCAGCATCTTGTGTAGACTGTATACATATTTGTTCCCATATGTACATTTTATGTACTGGTGTTATTGTTGAATACATATTTCTAAAATTGTATGATGTTTTTGTTGAGTTTTTATTACACAATACTTTTTCTGGCCTTGACAAATAACCCATATTACAAAAGACTAACACTAAAATTAATTAAAACTAAATTAAAACTAAGCATTTTCAAAAAATAGAAACTAAACTAAACTAGCAAACCTGCTTTAAAAACTAATTAAAACTAAACTGAATTTGAAAACAAAGTCAAAACAAAAGAAAAGCTAATGAAAAATGCAAAACTATAATAACCTTGGCTGGGTCAGATGTACAGTGCTGTGAAAAATGATTTGCCCTATCATATTTCTTCTTCCTTTTTCTCATCCCTTTTCAGTCTGGACTAAGTTTTGAATGAGGCAGTTCAAATACAGGGCCTGTATGGTTACTCCTCAAGTTTGGGGCAATTACAACTATATTGGACAGCAGACCTGCAACCCATAAGTAACATTATTTCATTTGACTCTTTTATTTATTCATGACTATTCAGTATGTACACTGATTATGAGGCAGCATTACTTAACAGAGTATGTGTCAGCACGCTCAGCAGCCCGAAGTGCGACACTTGTGGGATTTGACATTAACATTAACACATGTTTCTGTGTATGTTTCCTTGTGTTTTGATCTTGTTTTTGGTTTCTTGGTTTGTATTTCTGGATTTCCCGTATTGTCTCTGTTTGTACAACGCCTGACCCTTACCTGTTTTAGGACTTTGATTTTGGTTCACGATCTGGATTTGTCTGCCTGCCTCTTTAATAAAGCCTTTTGACTGAGGCGGCTGTGGCTCAGGTGGTAGAGCGGGTTGATCACTAATCGTAGGGTTGGCGGTTTGATTCCTGGCCCACATGACTCCACATGCTCCAAGACACTGAACCCCAAGTTGCTCCCGATGGCAAGTTAGCACCTTGCATGGTAGCTCTGCTACCACTGGTGTGAGTGTGTGTGTGTGAATGGGTGAATGAGACACAGTGTAAAGAGCTTTGGATAAAAACGCTATATAAGTGCGCCATTTAACTGCACTTGCATCTGCCTCCTCGCCTCATACATGAAAGTATGCACCATTGTCAATGTGCTAACCACCTTGCTAACCATTTCCTAATTTTATAGCTAGTCATTAAGTCATAATCAACATTAAATTTTTCTTTTATTTTTTTAAAGAGTCAATAATAAAGCCAGAAAAGATCCCTTACATATACTGTAGCTGTCTTAACCATACAGTAAGAAACACAGACTGTTAAATTCTACGGACTAAAGAGAGGTTGGAAACTGATTGTGCAAAAAAATAGTTATGACGGTGTACATAAAGACAAAAAAATGTTGACTTCAAGAAAAAAGATTAAATACAAGATATTATAGGATATGGTACATTTATTATATTATATTGAGCGCTTACTTAAGTCTCTGGGCAGGTCCAGGCACACTCTAGGAAAGATGCCCTCTCCCCTTATCACAATACTTTCTGGCTCAAAGAAGGCCACCTTTAGTTGGAACGTCTTCTTAAAAACCTCCGGGATTCCAGGAAGGTAGAACACAGAAGCTCTCATCTCCTCATTCGCCCTTACATGGCCCTTCAGAGAAGATATACCAAAATACACAAGCAGGTATCATATATTACTTCATATTATAATATACAATGTACAAAACAGAATGTTAGTACTCATACACATCACTGATTTATAGCACTCTCACACTGGCAATTTTTCCATGATTTACATGAACGGGGTCTGAATCTAATAATTTATCTACAACAATCTAACAGTTAATATAGTGTGTTTTCTCGAAGTGTCTGCCATGTTAAAACCGCTTTAATAGTGATGCTAGACTTCCAGTGTAGTACAGTTACTATATATGGTAGAACATTATCTGATCTAAACATTATTGTGATAGAATGCAGCATCTCACCATGCTGGGAATAACAAGTGGTTGTCCAGGTAAGGTGTCTTTAGGGGACACATGCTGATCTTCCAGCATAAAACTGAAGTCAAAGCCCACCTTTCCTGTGTTTCTCAGAATGATCTCTGCTTCTGCCACATGGTCAAATAACTTTAAAAAAATAAATAAATAAATGAAAAGGAAAAAGATTTTCAAAGTACCTTGATTACCACATATAGCATTAAAAATCACTTGAATGTTATAAAAGATATCTACCAGAGGACCAAAGTTGATCTCAGTTGTTTCCAAGGTGTAGGTGATCAGTGAAGCCTCTCCTTTGAGGGCAATCTCATATGTTGGGCCTTCCTTCACCATGCACACTGCCAGCACTTGAGCACTGATGTCAGCATGGCCAAAGAATGAGAACATCACCTGCTGAATCTCACCAGGCTGCAGAACCCCATAAATTGGCATAATGTCAAATATCTAAGAGAGAGCACGGAACAGGAAAAAGAGAGAAAAACAGAAGCAGACAGTGAACAGAATTTCTTAACCACAGTTTTGGGATACAGTAATCCAGCTAGACTGACAAAAGTACTTATTGCTGACTTGCTCTCCAGAGCAATTTATATTTTTAATATAAGTTTAATTAGGGCCACTGGAACATGTGGATATGGCAGACATACAGTATATGTATTTTATGCTTACTGATGCAGACAGTATCCTGGAAATGTGCTACATAATTTTAAGGGGTTGGGTTAAAATGAACACATTAACAAGACATGTGGTAGATACAATCCAATTTATTTCTCTAATTTCTTTTAAAAACAATACAGTTGGCGGAGTAAGACGCGAAGTTGGAGGCTCCTGCTGATTTCGATTAAAATTGTAATTAACTTGCGCTTTTCGGTCATACAATAGATTTTGACTTATCCTTCTATGTTTTTTGTTTGCATGTTTAACTTTGTATTATGTTAAAATGTCTGGAAAAAACACGAAAGCTCGTGATACTATTCAGACACAACTGAGGCCTTGTGTACACGCCGCGAGCGAATCGCCTTCTTCCTCTGAATCCACCTCGCCGCGTGTTGACCCCGACTTCGCCGCCCTCAGGCTCGAGTTGCTGGCTTCGCTGAGGAAGGACATTGCTGATATTTTTAAAAAGGAACTCCAGGAGACTCTCTGGGATGCGCTGTCAACTATCAAGCTTGACCTGCAAGCCGTGAAGACACAGCTGGTTAGTGATAAAGTTGCTACCAATACTACCTTATCAACACTGAAGGGTACTGTTAGGGAAATGGAGCATGCTCTCTCTGGTTGCACCAATGCCATAGCTCAGATGAAGGTGACTATTGAGTCTCTCACTGCTACCGTAACCAAATTCAAGAATAAATGTGAGGACTTGCAGTCTAGGTCACTTCAGTCTTCCCAAACCAAACAGCCAAGATAGCCTGGGCTCGGACCGCGTTTAACGAGGTTAGGAGTCAACTTCGTGGCATTGACGGCGCTCGCTGTGGAATATTCACCCGGCACAGCTTCATATTACTTACAACAGTGTTCAGAAGGACTTTGCTTCAGCGGAGGAAGCAGGGGACTATGTAAAATTCTTGACATCTGGGTGAGCTGCATTAACTACGACAGCAGCGTCTTTTTCGCTCTCCTTAAATCTACCTCTGTAATAATGTGGGTCTCTGTTTTGATGCTCTGACTAGGTTAGAGTTTGTTTAAATTGTTAGTATTTTTTCTCTGCCTTACATGCTACACTGTTACATTATCTGTATTTCGTCTAATTTGTAACGAGTCTTTAAAAGATTATATTTGTTATTGCGCGTATACTGTTTTTCACTCTTGAATTCAGTAGGGGCCTTGTCTCTTACTGAAACTTTTTTTTTTGGTAATATTTTTTGGTTAGTTCAGCTTATACTCCGAGTTGTTTTCACATTGTGGACAACTTTTGGTTACTGTGGGAAACACTGCTGTCTCCTTGTTCTTTTGTTTTATGGAGACTTTGGGTGTGTGTGTGTGTGTGTTTAGGGGTTTGTTGGGGGGAGGGGGTCCCACTTTGGCTCTAATTGGCTATTTCTATCCCTATGGTTTACTTTATTTAAATGGTTAATAGTAATATGGATCCCAGCACAGCTGGGACAGGCACACCTCTAAGATTTATTAGTTGGAACATCAGAGGTATGGGTAATCCTGTCAATCGATCTAAGGTTTTTACACATTTGAAACATTTAATTCTGATAGTATTTTTACAGGAGACTCACCTATGTATTAAAGATCATCATAGGTTACACTGCCCTTGGGTGAGTCAAGTCTTCCACTCAAACTTTATTTCGAAGGCAAAAGGGGTCGCTATTTTAATTGGCAAAAGGTCACAGTTTTCATCCAGTAACGTTATTGCTGATGTGAATGGTAGATATATTATAGTTGCTGGTACCCTAATTCAAAGACAGGTTTTGTTGGTAAATGTATATGCTCCAAACTTTAATGATGTGGAATTTGCTAATAGGTTGCTGAGCAGCCTCCCCTTTTTAAACACTCATCTGTTGATTTTCGGAGGGGATTTAAACTGTGTTTTTGACCCAAACTTGGATCGGTCTAATTTCCATACTCAGAATCAATCTGCTATGTCTAAAACATTTTCCGATTTTATGTGTCAGAACGGTCTTGTTGATCTATGGAGATCCGGTAACCCCTCTTCTCCCAGTTTTCTTTCCTCTCCCAGGTGCATCATTCCTATTCGTTTTGATTATTTTTTTTATAGACAGTACTCTTAATTATTGTGTAGTTTCTTCGGACTATTTGGGTATTGTAATTTCTGACCATGCGCCTCTACAATTAAATTAAACTCTCTTCTTTTGGCAGACAGTGAATTCTGCGAGTTCATTTCAACTTCTATTGATGACTTTCTTTTCTTCAATCAGAATGACTCCACTTCTTATTCATTGTTATGGGAGTCACTTAAATCCTATATCAGAGGGCAGATTATTTCTTGCTCCGTTCTCTCTAATAAAAGGCACACTGCTAGGCTTAATGAACTCACATCTGTGATCAGTAACCTTGATCAAAGATATGCATTGAACCCTCCAGAGCTTCTTAAACAGCATCTCGACAAGCAGAATTTAATTTTATTTCAACTAAAGAGGCAGAATGCTTGTTACGTACTCGTGGTTCATACTACGAACATGGTGACAAGCCAAGTCATTTACTGGCACATCAGCTACGGCAACAGGCCATTTCCGGTCTCATACCTAGTATTAACAACACTTATAACATTGTCACTACAGATCCCATGGAAATTAATGCTACTTTTATATCGTTTTACTCTTCACTTTATAAATCTGAATTTCCTGCAGACAATAATAAATTGAATGCATTTCTTCAAAACCTTTGTAACCCTGTTATTGATTCTAATACTGCCAAGCAACTGGACTCCCCACTCTCTCTTGAAGGAATTTTAAATTCAGTTAAAACTATGCCCCTGGCCTGGACGGGTTTCCAATTTAATTTTTTAAAATGTTTATTGGAAAATTAGCACCACTGCCTTTATCTGTGTTCAACGAATCCTTGGAGTGTGGGTCTTTGCCACAAATTCTGACAGAAGCCACTATAGCTCTCCTTCTTAAGGACGGTAGGGATCCATCCTCCTGTGGTTCTTATAGACCACTGTCTCTGCTTAATCCAGATGTAAAGGTGTTGGCAAAAGTAATTGCATCTCATTTAGAGAACGTGCTCTCTTATATTATATATGAAGAGCAAAATGGTTTTATAAAGGGACGTCAAAGCATTCGGCTGAGCTTCCTGAGATTGTAATTTCTTTAGATGCTGAGAAAGCATTTGACAGGGTTGAGTGGGAGTATTTGTTTGCAGTTTTGAGGAAATTCGGATCCAGGGATAAATTTATTTATTGGATTCGCCTCCTTTACTCATCCCCTAAAACCAGGGTTCATACAAACAATATTTATTCTGATTATTTTGCTCTCGGACGAGGGTGTTGCCAAGGCTGTCCTTTATCCCCTCTGCTTTTTGCTGATAGACTCTGTCTATCGTATTAAGTAGGGATGCACCGAAATGAAAATTCTTGGCCGAAGCCGAATATAATGAAAAACCTGGCCGAATACCGAACACATTTTTTCGCGTTTTTTCCATTTATTTTGCCTTTTTTTTTTTACCATTGCATAAATTCAATAGTCAAAATGTGCTTTTCACAATTTTGTCTTGCTTTTCAAAGAAAACATCAATTACAAAAACTACAATTTCAAAATAACCATGTCCAGGGCGTACCCTGCCTTGTGCCCGATGCTCCCTGGGAAAGGCTCCAGGTTCCCCGTGACCCTGAAGTGAAGGATAAGTGGTATAGAAGATGGATGGATACATGGTTGGACAATTTTAATATTTATTTAACACTGAACATTTTTTTAAATTCCAGCAGGCATAGGCTACCAACACGGCACAATATAACTTTAAATAAATAAATTAGTAAAATAAACATATTTTTATGTGGTCATCTTTGAGCCCCTCTTGAATAGCCTATGTTAGGCCTATAACTGACTGCTGAAAGAATGGAACACTCTGTAGCCTACAACAAAAAAGTGCATTAAAATGTGCATTGACCAGAGTGCAAAAAAGTGGATGGACCCACAACAAATGAATAATTGTCCTAGACATATGCCTACTTCTTTAAGAAAAGTGGCAGGTTCGTCTATACGAAAAGTAGCTTCTCTGCTTTCCCACATTCAAGTCGGTTCAGGGTGTACAGGGACGCAAGCGGTATATATCCCACATATAATCAGCGCTAAGTGCTGGCAGCTGAAAACAATAAAGCCACACCCCCGAACAACCACCAATGACAAAACAGGAAGGAGACAGAACAGAAACAAAACAAACGCACATGTCCCCAGTAAACAATGTCACGGTTGTCAACATTCGAAGAGCATGTGCTCGCCGAGCACTCGTGCACGTAACTCGTGCATGCGCGCACCCCCTCATCTCTCCAAGCACGCAGCCAGTGACATTCACGCGTCTCACTCTGGTTGCTAGGCTATTTGGTCATGTCATCAAACACGTCATTGTTCGGTCAAATTTATTCAACCTTTTCACACACTTTTTTGCTATTTTTGGCCAAATAATTTTGATTGCCGGACATTCGGTGCATCCCTAGTAAGATCTTCCCACGTGTTTAAAGGAATAGTCCGATATGGTGTAGAGTACAAATTGTCGCTATATGCTGATGATTTGTTATTGTATGTAACTGATCCTGGGCGCACTGTTTTGCCTCACACCTCCAGGGTCCGGGGTTCGATTCCCTCTGCGGCCATGTGTATGTGGAGTTTGCATGTTTTCCCCATGCTACGGGGGTTTCCTCCGGGTACTCTGGTGTCCTCCCCTAGTCCAAAGACATGCATGGTAGGCTGATTGGCGTGTCTAAAGTGTCCATAGTGTATGAATGGGTGTGTGAGTGTGTGTGATTGTGCCCTGCGATGGACTGGCACCCCGGCCAGGGTGTACCCCACCTTGTGCCCGATGCTTCCTGGGGGGATTGGCTCCAGGTTCCCCCACGACCCTGAAGAAGAGGTAAGCGGTTGAAGATGGATGGAAGTAACTGATCCTATTGCCTCTGTGTCTGCTGTCTTAGGTGTTCTGGAAACCTTCAGTTTTGTCTCAGGTTATAAGTTAAATTTGGAGAAATTTAATTTAAAAAAGCGACTGTTTTTCTGTTAATATTTTTTTTATTTTCTCTCCAACAATCAGATCTACCTTTTCGATTTAGTCAGTCAGGGTTTAAATACCTAGGTATCAATGTAACATGTTCTTTATCTAATCTTGTATCAGCTAATTTCACTCCCCTTAATTCAAAGGTTAAATCCAACATTCAAAGTTGGGGTAACCTCCCCCATTCTCTAACTGGCAGGAATAATGTTGTTAAAATGAATATATTACCGAAGTTTCTTTTCTTATTTCAGCTAGTTCCTCTTTTTCTGCCAAAACAATTCTTCGATTCATTGGATAAAATAATTTGTTCTTTTATTTTGGGTAGGAAGCCACCAAGGGTACATAAAACTTTATTGCAGGGATGTAGACCTACTGGAGGACTTGCATTACCCAATTTTCGATTCTATTACTGGGCTGCACACATCCATAAACTTTGCTACTGGGTTGAACCTCCTGGATCTTCTTGGTGTAACTTGGAACTATCATCTTGTAGGGAATCCTCTATACCTGCTTTACTTTATTCTCTCTACCTACAAAACTCTTTCTATATACTGATAATCAAGTTGTCCTTAACACACTTAAGATTTGGTATCAATTTAGATGGCGCTTTAAGTTTGTAGGTGCATCCTCTTTGGGTCCTTTAAGCAACAACCACTTATTTCCTCCACCGTATGAATATTCCTTATCTCTTGACTTCAAAACGGCTGCTTTTCTTTAGTATTGTTATCAAATTTGAACTTGGACTAGGTAAGGCCTCATGCTGTGGTGCAATTGTGTGTTCCCGCTAATAGCTCCCAGTTGTAGTCATCTGCAGGTATCTGAATGCAAAAAATAAATAAATAAATTAGGTGGAACCCCCCCCCCCCCCCCCCCCCTTCTTTTTCAGTGTTCAAACCTCTATTAGTCAATACCAGTAGGACTTACAGTGCATGTACTCCACATGGTTCAAGAACAGCTTTAATTTAATTTGGGTGTGCCTTGGATAGGTAGTTTAGGCTAATTTGACAGGAGTTGAGCAATGAGCATGCGCTTTAATGAATCACCGGAGAATGCACACTCAAATTACTGAAATAACTATGAGTGTATTTTTATAGGTTTGATAAGTTTTGTAGGTTTTGAAAGTAACTTGAAAGTAAAGTAATTAGTAATCTGATTACATTTTACATGCAGTAATCAGTAATGTAATCAAATTGCAATTTTAAAGTAGTAATTAATAATCTGTAGTGGATTACTTTTTTGAGTAACTTACCCAACACTGTTCAGGATTTGTGTTCTGCATCATAGCATAATATTGATTATTTACCTATAACAGTAAACCCTGGTTGTTGGGTGCAACAGCCTAAATTGAAGAGGGGTGCTATAAATAGCCTATGTCCACAATACTAGGTTGTAAGAAATGGCACATAATTCCTAAACATTAAGACAGAAAAATACTGTCTGACCATGGGTTTGTGCTAATAAGAGGTCATGAGAGGTGGTAATGTAAGAGCAATTTTGGTTAAGCTTGGTTAAAAATACTACTCTGCCAGAAAATTTCAAAATTAACACCCAATGTGGTGCCACTTCATTCATGTCAGTGCAGGGTCAATCATTTTTGGCCAAAAAAACCAAAACAATTGTGCAAAAACTGGAACATCTGAATTACACCCAAACAGCTTACAAATGCACCAGCATTATAACAGATGTTATGTATGGAATGCAACAAAATAACATAGATTAAATTACAAATACAACATACCTCCTCCACACATATACTTTGTGTCTCTTTATCTGTCAGACCAGCGGTGATGCATTCCAGAGCTAACCCCATGGGTTTCCGTGCTGTAGATGCTCTACTGTTCTGTCCCTGTGGAGTAGAGCTGCATGTAAGTGGCCCCTCTGGTCCAAGAATGTTCAGCCCAGAAGTTGACAGTTGCTCTTTTGATCTTCTTCCCTTTTTAGTACCAGAAACTGAGTTTATCTTCTTACTGACTCCATCTTCTTCTTGCTGAGGTTTAAAGATCCTACTCTGCCTGAAAACATCATATATAAAACAAGAAGCATTTTAATGACTAATGAATATACAGTTCCATTATCAATCAGAGTGAAATTGCCAGGCCTCAGCCTCTTTCTTTCCTGATCCTGCATTTGGGCCACTAGTCAGGCCTAAGTGAAATTAATAAAGACAGTCGTTAAAAAAATTAAGGTTTAATAAGTAAATAAGGGTCATTTAACACAATGTGTCCATACAGGAAATCCCACGCTCTAAGATCCATAAGCAACCTTACTGAACTGCTGATATTCCCACAGTGAAAAAGAGCATCAGTACAAAAGCACAAATATGTAGCACAAACAAAAACATGGAAAGAACCCAGTTATGCATGTAATGGACATTTATGACACAGCTGTTCCAAACACGACTGATCTGTGTAAAGCTGAATTTTCTATTGAAAATATACAAAGGATTCGATTTCCGGGCAAATGCAAGTGTTATTTGCTTGTTAACACTGATGTACTGCAAATTTGTTCGGACAAAGGTAACCCCCCCCCCGACCCAAATGCTTCCAGTTCCTTTTTTCATTGTTAGAAATGCCTGTGTTGGGGAAGTGTGATGTTTAATATCTGTCAGCAAATGTTATTTATCCAAATAAAACCCTGTATTTGTTAATACGGTGAAGTTTTCAGTGAGGGATGTTTATGTAACATTTATGGAAGAAGTCTCGAATGTCAGCGTTTTGTAATGGTCAGTAAGTTTTCCGAAACAGGGTGGAAGTGACCCTCCACTTAATATTTTTTTACTTAATAATTAAGAACAAATCATTAAGTTATTCTGAATTTTAAAATTAACAAATGTTTTTCTAAATGACAGTTCTTGTAGATACTTGTGTGTACTCATGATTACAATGTACATGGTTACCTACAATATATTCCTTCATTACTAAATGTACTATAAAACATTAGTACATGTTTAAAAAGAATCAGCAAGCGGTATAGTTTTCTAACAGAAACATTTGCTAAGCGCTTGCATTAATGATGTCATTCATAAATTAGTTGACTCTTCTAGATGAACAATGATAGTTGACTCACATATACAGTGAGCCACTTTGATGTAAGCAATGTTGTTACTCATGCAGTGTAATTAAACATTTTTTAAATATGTAGTTTCATTTAAAAGATGTTGAAACCTTTTATCAACTTCTAAGCCTTTTGTTAGTGTGAAAGGTGAGATGTATGTATATACCAGTATGACAGGTAGTGTCTGCCTGCACTCCTGTTTGTTGAAGATGTGGTAAAGTGTTTTATTTAAATAGGTTTTTTTTTAATGCAGTGCAAAATAATGCTATTTTGTTTAATAGAAGGTACTAAACTTTCAGCAATTCAGCCATCATATTTAAACCCCCCGTTTTCTCCCAATTTGGTCTTTTGCCAGCAAAGGAAAATGCTAACTGGCTTCTTCCACATATAATAGAAGCTTGTTATGGGCGAATGCATGTACATGAGTTCAATGTGTTTGTTTGCTTAATTCAACATGTGCAGGCCTCCATGCAAAAAATATATATATCTCAGAGCAATTGGCTCCTAAACCCAAAATATTTAGGTGCCAAATCAAATTTTCAGGAGCCAAAATATAGTGATGACATATGATACCATTGTTAAACGGCTACCTCACACTGCCTTTTATTTCCCCTCTGTACTGTCTGCCTTTGTTTACTCTGCCTCCCATAGTTTACACAACATATTCTTTACATACACAATATGTGCAATGTTCAGTATGTCATATTGAATCATATTACCGTAAATACTTAAATGTCCAGTCATGTGTTGACTTTTTTCACTTCAGACTCAGGGTCCTTATCTCCCACCACCACCATGTCAATGTCACTTGGCCAACCAGTGTAACTAGGTCTGCGCCTTCTTTTGCTTACAGACAACCAGCGCTTCACACTGGGCTCTGGGTCAAACTGGTCAAGTGAGGGGCCCTCTGTACTGATCCTCACTAAATCTTCCAGTGTTTTAACACATAAGGAACTGCGCATTTTTTACTTTATTCTATTCTGTGCTGAGAATCCTCTTTTGCACTGAGCTGCAGATATGGGAAGAACCAGCATAATTTCAACTAAGTGAAGAATGTTCTTAAAATCTGTGCAGAATGGCTCCTTCCTTAGCATCACTTTCCATAACTCTGTGTATGTCTTATCCATGAACTGACCTTTTACTAATGTTTTCAGCATTCTCCATTCCCTTTGCATAGCTGTAACATCACATCCACTGTTTGTCAAGAGCTCGCTGTACCAATTCACTAATGTGTCAACCTGCTCCTCGCCAAAGGTAGCAACATCTTCTGGCCATGCACCATGACAGAACACTGAAAATGACCTGATGACCTCTGATCCCTTTGCTTGTCCTTTCTCTGTAACATTCACCAGCATGTTTCCGAATCTTCTTTCTAGTTCTTTTACAGTAATATCAACTGTTTTATCAATGACTGCATTCAGATAATTTGTAAATGTGGTATGACTTTGGGGGCCCTTAAGTTCAACATTTTGGAAGGTTTTGACAGTGGGGTTACTTGCAGCTGTCCGTATCTTGCTTACTGGCAGTACTTCCTGCTTCTCTGTACCTTCAGAATATTTCCCTATGTGCTGTAAGAATTCCTCAAGCTTCCCTTCTCTCAGTGGCTTTTCCTTCAACTTTTTAACTGTCTCTAGACAACTTTCAACAGCTGTAACCGCTTGTGGGAGGATCAGAGAATTGCTCTGAAGTGTGAGGCTGAGTTTTGAGACCTCTGATAAAAGATCATGTAACAAAAGACAGGCTTTCCATTTGCAGCACAATGTGCTTGGCCCTTCCCTTTATGTCAGTGTTTTTGGCTGTGACTGCAAGGTGCTCCATGTTTATAATGCACAGCAGTGTATTGCCCCTGCCCTGTTGCATAATTTGACTGAAGGAAAACTGAGAGTGCCCGATAAATGTGTGACAACCAGTGCAGAGTTTTAACAGCTGAAGGGTTTTGTACTGTACAGCCCAATTCCGCACCTATTGCCTTCAGTTCTTGCTTGCTTTTGGGACTGAAGTGGTTTTCCACACAAGCTGCAAAAGGTCATAGAACTTCCCAATCATTGGCAGTGACCTTTGAGTGCTTAGCATTGCTAATTCCAGATGATGAGGTAGCCAGTGGAAGGACAGGACATGTTCAACTATATCACGTGCCCCTATTCCCCCTGATGCACCCATATTAACGCTTGAACCATCCGCTCCAAAAGCACTCATTTTGTGTACCCACCAGTTTGGATTTGGTCGGTCTGCATTTTCAAGCAGCGACTTGATAGGATTTAGGGTTCCTTCTGCATGACTGTGATCAAGTTCGGCCAAACCTACTAGACGGGTCACAGCTGTTCCGTCAGATAAATGCCTACAGTATACAATAACATTGTCTTTTCCTGAGACATCTGTGCCACAGTCCTTTAAAGTGTCCTCCAGCACACTGCTTTTCAATTCATCTGCAGTGCAACCTGCAAACTCTGCACATGCTGTACCATTATCTTTGTCTTTGAATCTGCACCCAGAAGTGATGTCCCAGATCCACGAAAGATTTGACACAAGATCATGCTTGCTATTTAAAACAGACCACTGGAATGTCAGAACAAAAATGGCATTAAATTAAACTGGTAGTATTCAAAATTGTGTGTAAGTTTCAGCAAAGCCAGCTGACAGACACCAGCTTCATAAGCTGAGGAATGTGGAAAGTACTGTACATTAGACACTGAATGCTCAGTAACTTCCTCCATCTTAACATGGTTATGACAGAATTATGTCTAATAGTGCCACTGTCAGCTACACAGTAAAATCCCTAGTGTTGGATTAACACCCAGAGTGTTCATTTGTATCCAATTGGATGATATAAACACTGTTGGGTATAAATTCACCGTGGGGATTTTGCTGTGTATAAGTATGCTTTCTGATTATTTTTTGACTCTTGCTGGCCTTTTAGTTACATCATGTGCAGCAAGGAAAGGCCTTGGCATTATTATTTTTTCCAGTCTCTCATTAGAAGCTCATGTACATAGTATTAGTGGGATAACCTTTTCTCTCAGAGAAAGTACTAAGATAAGAAATAAGCTCATTACATGATGCAGAAAAAAAAAATAGCTCTGGCTTTTGTTACTGCTAGGTTAGACTATTATATTGTTTTGCTGCCTGGATGTTCCAGTAGCCGTATAAACAAGCCCCAGTTAGTCCAGAATGTAGTAAACCATACTAAAAAAACAATAGGATTTACCATATTAGTCCCTTTTTTATCCACATTATATCAGTGTGCAGTACATTATATTAGCTCCCAGTAGTGTGCATTGGTTAAAAAAAAAACTATTAATAATTACCTATAAAGAAATGGTCATTAGGGGGTTTCATTCCCACAACACCTGAGCAAACTTTTGGTCTATTGTGATACAGTCCTACTTCAGTCAAAAGGTACAGGTTCTTTATCAGTACCTTGAATAATGTAGAATAGTGAATGGGAAGAGCTTTTTCTTACAAAGCCACCTGATGTGATGCCAGTGTCAGTGCTCTTCTCACCCACTGGATCTGTCCGATTCATCCTGATGCTCTGTTTCTGCTTAAAGCTTCTGCACTTGTGACTCACTTTCTGCTGTTGTGGATATTGTTAATAGCAATATACAAATAAAATAAAATGTAATTAAATTTAATTTTGCAGGGCAGAGGTTGACCCCTTGGTCAGTGCCTCTGTGGCAGAGCTGGACAGTCCAAGGTCAGAATGCACTGGCCACACTGTCTACACTATGCATTTCACCTCTACTGCTAATTCTACCCACACTGCACAGAATTCACAACAGGGGTACAACTCAGACCTGTGCCCTGCTGGAGACAGATAATGACCACCAATGTTTCCCTCACTAACTAAAGGGGGTATAGTGAGATTCCACAGAGTGACAGGAGGTGTGTGGAGCCCCAGTGTTAGAATAGAACACAACAAAATCAGCTGGTCTGTCTAGACCTCAAATTCAATATACTGGTGGTGTTAACCAAGAGGTTTTTCTACCAGTGACATACTGATATGAAATCTATATGTAAAATCTAATTTATTATCATGACACACTTGATTTTAGAGCAAATTATTTGATTGGGCATCCATCCATCAATCTTCTGTACTGCTTATCCTACACAGGGTTGCAGGGAGCCAGGAGCCTTTCCCAGGGGATTTGGGGCATAAGGCAGGAGACACCTTGAACGCATACAATGCATGTCTTTGGACTTGTGGAGGAAACCGGAGTACTCAGAGTAAACCCCCAAAGCATGGGGAGAACATGCAAGCTCCACGCTCACAGGTCCAAGGCAGGAATTGAACCCCAACCTCCAACTGGAAGTGTGAGTCAAATGTGCTAACAACAAAGCCACCATGCCCCCCTTCGATTGGGCAAATGCAAGAAATTGTTTTAAATCAATTTAAATACTACCCTTTTTGTATTGTGCTGCTCAGCACCAGGCTACCTTGTGTGTGTCACGAATCGTGACGGAGCAGAGATAGGACGGATGCAAGTGCAGGATGAACAGCTGTTTATTTGAAAGACAGACAGGCAGACAAATCCGAAACGTGATCCAAATCGTAATCCATAAACATGCAAGAGGTCAGGCGATTGGCAAACAGGCATACATGGGGAAAGGCAGGAATCTAGGTCGTGGTCACGGAAAACAGGGTTGATAAACAAAACAAGAAACGAACTATGACGAGGGACTGGAAGCGGATAATCCAGCACGAACTAACTCTAAACATGGACCATGACTATGACTATGATACGAGCTAAACTAACTCTAAACATGGACCGTGACTATGACTACGCTACGAACTAAACTAACTCTAAAGTATTAATCTTCCGCGTTGTGTGCTGGGAGGCGCGCGGTATATATGCGGACATGATCAGCGTCTAAACCGCTAGCAGCTGAGAGCAATTCAGACCCACGTGAAATCATAACCAATGACAGAACAGGGAGGAGACATGACAGAAACATAAACAAAACACACGTATCCAGATGTCATTACAGTCAACAACGGAAAAGCAGGTGCTCGCGCATTCGCGCTTAGAGCACGCTGCTTCAAGGGGGAATCGTGACAGAACCCCCCCCAAAGGCACTCCTCCCGGAGTGCCATGAGTCATCCCACTTCATTGGCGGCCCCGGCCCCCTGGGCTGAATGTCCCAAGCAGAGCCAGGAAACTGCACGGTGTTCTTGGCGGCGTAGGGAAGCGGAGCGACGACCCTGGCTGAACAGGGAGGCTGAGCGACGTCCTCGGCTGAACAGGGAGGCTGAGCGACATCCTCGGCTGAACAGGGAGGCTGAGCGACGTCCACGGCTGAACAGGGAGGCTGAGCGACGTCCTCGGCTGAACAGGGAGGCTGAGCGACGACCTTGGCTGAACAGGGAGGCTGAGCGACGACCTCGGCGGAGCATGAGGGCAGAGCGATGTCCTCGGCGGAGCAGGGAAACAGAGCACTGTACTCAGCAGAGCAGGGAAGCAGGGCGACATCCTCGTCAGAGCATGAAGGCAGAGCGACGTCCTTGGCGGAGCAGGGAAACAGAGCACTGTACTCGGCAGAGCAGGGAAGCAGGGCGACGTCCTCGTCGGAGCAGGGAAACAGAGCACTGTACTCGGCAGAGCAGGGAAGCAGGGCGACGTCCTCGGCTGAACAGGGAGGCTGAGCGACGTCCTCGGCTGAACAGGGAGGCTGAGCGACGTCCTCAGCTGAACAGGGAGGCTGAGCGACGACCTTGGCTGAACAGGGAGGCTGAGCGACGACCTCGGCGGAGCATGAGGGCAGAGCGACGTCCTCGGCGGAGCAGGGAAACAGAGCACTGTACTCAGCAGAGCAGAGAAGCAGGGCGACGTCCTCGTCGGAGCATGAAGGCAGAGCGACATCCTCGGTGGAGCAGGGAAACAGAGCACTGTACTCAGCAGAGCAGGGAAGCAGGGCGACGTCCTCGTCGGAGCAATGAGGCAGAGCGACGTCCTCGGCGGAGCAGGGAAACAGAGCACTGTACTCGGCAGAGCATGGAAGCAGGGCGACGTCCTCGGCTGAACAGGGAGGCTGAGCGACGTCCTCGGCTGAACAGGGAGGCTGAGCGACGTCCTCGGCTGAACAGGGAGGCTGAGCGACAACCTTGGCTGAACAGGGAGGCTGAGCGATGACCTCGGCGGAGCATGAGGGCAGAGTGACGTCCTCGGCGGAGCAGGGAAACAGAGCACTGTACTCAGCAGAGCAGAGAAGCAGGGCGACGTCCTCGTCGGAGTATGAAGGCAGAGCGACATCCTCGGCGGAGCAGGGAAACAGAGCACTGTACTCAGCAGAGCAGGGAAGCAGGGCGACGTCCTCGTCAGAGCAATGAGGCAGAGCGACGTCCTCGGCGGAGCAGGGAAACAGAGCACTGTACTCGGCAGAGCAGGGAAGCAGGGCGACGTCCTCGGCTGAACAGGGAGGCTGAGCGACGTCCTCGGCTGAACAGGGAGGCTGAGCGACGTCCTCGGCTGAACAGGGAGGCTGAGCGACAACCTTGGCTGAACAGGGAGGCTGAGCGACGACCTCGGCGGAGCATGAGGGCAGAGTGACGTCCTCGGCGGAGCAGGGAAACAGAGCACTGTACTCAGCAGAGCAGAGAAGCAGGGCGACGTCCTCGTCGGAGTATGAAGGCAGAGCGACATCCTCGGCGGAGCAGGGAAACAGAGCACTGTACTCAGCAGAGCAGGGAAGCAGGGCGACGTCCTCGTCAGAGCAATGAGGCAGAGCGACGTCCTCGGCGGAGCAGGGAAACAGAGCACTGTACTCGGCAGAGCAGGGAAGCAGGGCGACGTCCTCGGCTGAACAGGGAGGCTGAGCGACGTCCTCGGCTGAACAGGGAGGCTGAGCGACGACCTTGGCTGAACAGGGAGGCTGAGCGACGACCTCGGCGGAGCAATGAGGGCAGAGCGACGTCCTCAGCGGAGCAGGGAAACAGAGCACTGTACTCAGCAGAGCAGAGAAGCAGGGCGACGTCCTCGTCGGAGCAGGGAAACAGAGCACTGTACTCAGCAGAGCAGGGAAGCAGGGCGACATCCTCGTCGGAGCATGAAGGCAGAGCGATGTCCTCGGCGGAGCAGGGAAACAGAGCACTGTACTCAGCAGAGCAGGGAAGCAGGGCGACGTCCTCGTCGGAGCATGAAGGCAGAGCGACGTCCTCGGCGGAGCAGGGAAACAGAGCACTGTACTCGGCAGAGCAGTGAAGCAGGGCGACGTCCTCGTCGGAGCAGGGAAACAGAGCACTGTACTCGGCAGAGCAGGGAAGCAGGGCGACGTCCTCGTCGGAGCATGAAGGCAGAGCGACGTCCTCGGCGGAGCAGGGAAACAGCACTGTACTCGGCAGAGCAGGGAAGCAGGGCGACGTCCTCGGCTGAACAGGGAGGCTGAGCGACGTCCTCGGCTGAACAGGGAGGCTGAGCGACGACCTTGGCTGAACAGGGAGGCTGAGCGACGACCTCGGCGGAGCATGAGGGCAGAGCGACGTCCTCGTCGGAGCAGGGAAACAGAGCACTGTACTCAGCAGAGCAGGGAAGCAGGGTGACGTCCTCATCGGAGCAGGGAAACAGAGCACTGTACTCGGCAGAGCAGGGAAGCAGGGCAGCTTCCTCGTTGGAGCATGAAGGCAGAGCGACGTCCTCGGCAGAGCAGGGAAACAGAGCACTGTACTCGGCAGAGCAGGGAAGCAGGGCGACGTCCTCGTCGGAGCAGGGAAACAGAGCACTGTACTCGGCAGAGCAGGGAAGCGGGCGACGTTCTCGTTGGAGCATGAAAGCGGAGCGACGTCCGCAGCCGGGCAGGCAGGCTGAGCGACGTCCTCGGCGGAGCATGAAGGCTGAGCGACGACCTCAGCTGAACAGGGAGGCTGAGCGACGACCTCAGCTGAACAGGGAGGCTGAGCGACTACCTCAGCTGAACAGGGGGGCTGAGGCTCTGAGGTCACCAGGTGAACCTTGGGCATGGGCGGAGCTTGGGTGACCGTGTCAGCAGACTGTGGCATGAGCAGAACTTGGCGGTGCGTGTCAGCAGACTGTTGCATGAGCAGAACTTGGCGGTGCGTGTCAACAGACTGTGGCGTGAGCAGAACTTGGCGGTGCATGTCAGCAGACTGTGGCGTGAGCAGAACTTGGCGGTGCGTGTCAGCAGACTGGGGCGTGAGCAGAGCTTGGCTGGCGTGTCAGCAGACTGGGGCGTGAGCAGAGCTTGGCTGGGCGTGTCAGCAGACTGGGGCGTGAGCAGAACTTGGCGGTGCGTGTCAGCAGACTGTTGCATGAGAAGAACTTGGCGGTGCGTGTCAACAGACTGTGGCGTGAGCAGAACTTGGCGGTGCATGTCAGCAGACTGTGGCGTGAGCAGAACTTGGCGGTACGTGTCAGCAGACTGGGGCGTGAGCAGAGCTTGGCTGGGCGTGTCAGCAGACTGGGGCGTGAGCAGAGCTTGGCTGGGCGTGTCAGCAGACTGGGGCGTGAGCAGAGCTTGGCTGGGCGTGTCAGCAGACTGGGGCGTGAGCAGAGCTTGGCTGGGCGTGTCAGCAGACTGGGGCGTGAGCAGAACTTGGTCATTAGGCTTAGATATTAGCAGAGCTTGGTCAACTGGATCAGCAGGCTTGAACGTGAGCTCAGGGACGTGAGACTTGGCTTGGACCTCAGGGACGTGAGGTTTGGCTTGGACGTCAGAGCCTGGAGGCTTGGCTTGGACGTCAGAGCCTGGAGGCTTGGCTTGGACGTCAGAGCCTGGAGGCTTGGCTTGGACTTCAGAGCCTGGAGGCTTGGCTTGGACTTCAGAGCCTGGAGGCTTGACTTGGACCTCAGAGCCTGGAGGCTTGACTTGGACTTGGACCTTAGGGACTTGAGACTTGACTTGGATGAAGTTGAGCTATGCATGAATTTGCCTGTAGTAGTGGGTAAACGGCAGGGCAGGTTCGCCTGCCAGACTTACCCCCCTGAGAAGTTGTTCTAGCTCGTCCCTCGCCTCCGGACTCCCGAATCGCATCATGAACATGACAGAAACATAAACAAAACACACGTGTCCAGATGTCATTACAGTCAACAACGGAAAAGCAGGTGCTCGCGCATTCGTGCTTAGAGCACGCTGCTTCAAAGGGGAATCGTGACAGTGTGCTAATGTTTTAGGGCATACACTATGATCACAAAAACAGGGGCTATAGTATACTGTATACTGTAACTATGACTGGGAAAGGAACAGTGCTATGCTCCCTACTGAGGAAACAGCAGGGGGCAGTGTTGCATATGGAATCAAGCTCATAGACACTCTTCCCCTCATGCAAATTAGAATGTGTTTAAAAGATATAATAAATCTTTTCTTTAGGACTCTTTTTATAAGCAAGCACCATGAAACTTTTTCTTCTTGCATTTCAACACATTTCATTTGAAATGATCACCACTCTTTTTTTTTCTCTCTCTCTCTCCCTGTACCTGAAAGAAAAATGCCTTGGGCCTGGGAATGCCTGGGAATCCCTCAGAAGGAGCTGGAATTTGTCGCTGGGGTTAGGGAGGTCTGGTCTGATCTACTTAGTACGCTGCTACTGCAACCCTCACCAGGACAAGCTGTGTAGAAAATACATGGATGGACCACTCTTTTTTAGCCACTGCACTTGTTTATGTGCTTTTATTGGTGTCAACTTATTGTAATCTTCAGGAACCTCCGTGTCCACAGCAAATATTTCAAATAAGCAGAGCTCCTGGTGTGTGGTATGGTTGCCTAACATATCGTCCTCACAGCTCCAGAGTCCTCCATTTGATCATGAGCTTGTGTTACTGTCCACAAAGAGTTTTGCATGTTCTATCTGCATCTATGTGGGTTTCCTCCAGGTTCTCTGGTTTCTTCATTCCTCCCTAACACATACTGGTAGGCTACTGTAAATTGGCCTTAAGTTTTAATGAGTGTGCAAATGTGTGTGTGCATAATGCCCTGCAAAGGATCAACTGGCATCACATTCAGGGTGTATTCCTGCCTTACACCAAGTGTTACCATGATAGTAATCCCCAAAATAGTATTGCCATTTTTTACAAAATGTACCTGTAATCTGATTACTTAGATTTTTCACGTAACTGTTACAGATTACAGTTACCATTTCTTTGTATCCTGATTACGTAATGCCATTACATGTATGGTCTGAAAAAGAGGACACCTAAACAAAAGCATTTCAGAGAACAATTTGTGTTCATTTCTACCAAATTCACTTAGCGCAAAATTTATTTGCGCATGTACCAGGAGGTTACTCATGTGAGTCACGACTGACGAGAGAACCAGAACTATAATCAAGCAGCTATCTATATTGTGTTACGTCAAAAGATTCATTTCTTTGGTTTCAAATGAATGTAATGTAATGAAATGTAATCCCCAAACTAGTATTCCCATTTTTTTACAAAATGTACCTGTAATCTGATTACTTTGATTTTTCACATAACTGTAACAGATTACAGTTACCATTTCTTTGTATCCTGATTACGTAATGCCATTACATGTATTCCGTTACTCCCCAAGCCTGATTAACAGTGAGTGCTGAACATGCTTTCAATAACCATATTACAAGTTCTGCAGGAAAGAATACATTATAAAACCTTTGAGGGTTTAAATAGTTAGTTTAATATTGTTAAATATTTAGTTAAGTATTGTATGTTATTTTATATTAACACACAGTCGTTTGATGGCAGGCTAAGAGTAACTCTCAGTGGAGGGTGGAGCCAGCAGAAGGAGAGATCCCCCCAGAGGGGAAGCTAGAACTGACACTGGTTGCCCATCTAAATGATACTCTCCCCTTCCAGGACAAATTGCAGTTGGCCATCCGTAGCAGCCAAACCTGCACAGTAACCTTGTGGGCCACAGGGAAGGGTACCACAATCGTAACTGATCGGCCCATTGCTCCTCATCTGGACCATGGAACTCACTTTAGGTATGGTGTAAAATGAAAACCATATTTGTTTAAATTTTTATAAAACCACTTGGGTGAATTGCAGTCTCTGTGTGTTTATTCTATTTCCTCAGCCCCATGCCTATGCCACTTTTAGCTAGAATTCTACAATATTGTATAATTTAATTCATATCTCTTTTTAGACATTGCAAAACAAAAACAAAGTGTCATAATCAGTGAGCATATTTTATTTCCACAGTAGTTTCATTAGATTCTGTTCTTAAGATGTATTAATGTCCTGTATGAGTTATCATTATATATTTTGTGTATGTCATACTACATAGTTTTCTTCATCATGTTTGCCTATGTATATGGTACCCTTCAAATAAAATGAAAATGGTTTTATGTACTGTATATAAGACTTAACTTAAATTTCGGCCAACTAGTACTCAAGGCTGTGAGGTAGGGAGATTAGTAGTGCTGAATCAGCAATCAGTATACTTTAATGATCTTTTTATATCAATGTTTTATAAAAAAAAAGACTCCTGCTCAACTAATATACATTTGGAATTAATACCTTTCTGTTTCTACTCTGCAGCTCAGGTCCATGCCAGTATCACTTTAGGATCACCAACAGAGGTCAGCGATTTCACAGAAAAAAAGAAGAATTTTCAAAAAGAAGAAATGGAAGGTTATGGAATAGCTTAGTCAAATCCCGGATTTGAATCCCATTGAAATGTTGTGTGTGTGGGGGGGATTTGAAAGGGACAGTGCATGCAAGAAAATCCTCAAATATCTTGCAACTGAAAGAGTATTGCATGGAAGAGAGGTCAAAAATTCCCGCAAGCCAATGTCAGAGACTGGTTGACAATTATGCAAACCGCCTACAAGATTTTATTTCTGCTAAAAGGGGCTAGCTTTGGAGCCAAGGATGTATTACTTTTTCCACTGAAGAATATCACATCTATTGATATTTCTGTTGAATAAATGATTGAAAAAGTTAATTTTCCTTGTTGTTTTGTTCAAGTATATCAACTTTATTAATAGGCACTGTTTCAAAGATGATCACATGTTTGCTTGTCCAAATATGTCAATAAAGCAAACAATTTCCATGGGGTGTACTTATTTTTTCACATGACTGAAAGGGACAAATATACTGGTATACAATTAATGACGAAGTAGATAAAGTAGATAAAAGTCCATAAAGCAAGTTATAAAATTATGATTCACCCAATAAAACTATGCATTTTATGGATTGAGCAGTAGCTGGCTTCTTTTCTGATGACTGTGTTTCTTGGGAGTATGGTTGATGCCAGATCTGGCACCAATGGTTAAGTGTAATCTTAAGGACACACATAAGCATAAGGTCAAACAAATGCTAATGTGCTAACACTGATTGAAAACTTTCATAGACCAGTGAACATGGTCTGATTTGCATAATGCTGTCTTGCATAATGTAAGTGCTACTGGATTTAAATCTTTAAATAATAGGCTCCTTGTTTTAGCTCGTCCAGGAAAATTCAGTAATTTAGTGCTAATTTGAGGGTTTACTGCACCATTCTTTTATAACCATGAAAGATGTCTCTACCTTATGTGGTAATATTGTTGGTCCAGCAAAAAAGCCCAGCGGTAGTTGACGGGGAGTGGGCTGGAGTTTGTCATAGTAAGCTGCTGCTGGACCTCTGTACAGTTGAGGATGCAGCCAAAGTCCAACACATGGCAGGAGAAGTGCAGGTTGGGAAAGTGTACCTCTCCTCGCAGAGCCACAGTGTCCCGCTGTGGGTGCCCACTATAGCTCACCTCCAGCACTTCCTCAGCCACGCGGCTCACTAAATCCAGCTGGTACGAAGGGTCAAAGCGCACCCACAGCTCTGCTTCAGCACCAATACCCATCACCAGACTCTACATGCACCAACACAGAAGAAATAAAGAGTGAGATTAATTAATGATTTAGGTAATGTCAAGTGAATCACTCTTCACTAAGTTCAGAAAAGCTGTTTATTTAGAAGGTGAAATGCTAAATGTTAAACTAAGGAATATTTATTAGTCATACAGTATACTTATATAGTGTAATTTCACATATTTGTTGAATTTGCCTTTGAATATAATTGATAGGTTAAGTTTATGCATAATGTTAAATAAAGATTATCTAATGTAAGCTATTCAAGATCTGCAAACATGCCCTTTCACTATTATATAAGTGGAAATTTCATTTAAATGAGTGGAAATCTTATTGCCCAATTAAAAAAGGTGGACAATTCCCATATATATGGCATGAGACTCACACTTCTGGGTCTCTTAGACTTCAGTCTCTTAGTCTAAACATAAGTTGGGTAAGGTTAGCTTTTATACTCAGCTGTATGTGCAAGCAACATACCCAAGACTAGTTAAGGAAAACATAACACAAAAACATAAGCCAAAGGACAAAACACCTTGGCAAAAACATAATAAAGGACAGAAACCCAAAAACATAATAAGATCATTAGAAAGCAAAAATCACATTGAACTGATTTTAAATGATTGAATCATAATCATGGAAAATAAGAAAAAATATTTCACAGGGTCATGCAGCAAAATAATGACCCTAAGCACACAAGTCATTCTACCAAAGAATGGTTAAAGAATAACAAAGTTAATGTTTTGGAAAGGCCAAGTCAAAGGCCTGACCGTAATCCAATAGAAATGTTGTGGAAGGACCTGAAGCAAGCAGTTCATGTGCAGAAACCCACCAACATCCCAGAGTTGAAGTTGTTCTGTACTGAGGAATGGGCTAAAATTCCCCCAAGCTCATGTGCAGGACTGAACAACAGTTACCAGAAATGTTTAGTCGCAGTTATTTCTGCACAAGAAGGTCACACCAGAAAGCAAAGGTTCACTTACAAATCTGAAATATTGGATCATTTTTCTCGATAAATAAATAGTCCGGTATAATATTTTAGTCTCACTTGTTTAATTGATTTCTCTTTATCTGCTTTTAGGACTCATTCATCATATTATGTGAAGGTCATATTTATGCAGAAATATAGAAAATTCTAAAGGGTTCAACAAATTTTCAAGTACCAGTGTGATAGCCAAGGATTATATAACACCAGCCTTATAACTGTCATTTAATGCAAGACAACAACAATCAAAGGAAACTGTCTCTACTAAGATCATTTGCACGATGTTACGATGCATGTTATAACTGCATGTTAGCAAAATTTTAAATAATGACACTGAATGTTTGGTAGTAAATGTAATCATGTTCACAAAATGATAGTGACTTGTGAAAAGACCGCTACACCAAAGGTCAATACCAAAGGTAGGTGCTAACGCAGTAAACTCAGTAAACTTTTAAACCATAATGGTCATGTTCCTCATTTAATTTTGGGGTGCACAATAAAAAATGCATGCAATAATATCCTTCTCTAATAATACCCCATCCCATCCACTCACTAATCTTCTGCCAAACCCTTCCTGAAAGTTGGCATCCCTGCCAAATAACTCTTTTTGAAGAAGTGTACCTTTGAGGAGGTGAATGAGTCATCACTGATACAGTCACAGAGCCCAAATGGCTCAGCCAGGATGAGCTCCAGAGAGAGCGCCAATGTGGAGACATTCTTCAGATAGATCCTCTCATACAGAGGCACAAGGGAAATACCTGGAACCTGGAGGATACAGAACAAATCCATCAAACTCAATAAACAGACAACAACCACAACCTCCCAGTGGACTGTGGCATGGCAAAATATCGAGAAGGCTGTCAAAGACTGTCAATATATTCAATAATTGCAAGATTGTAGAAAAGACTGTTGTAGTTATATTCAAATTAAATATGGAACAAATAAAACACGTAGGGGCCACGGGCACCTCCTCTCCAGCAGTGTTCATTGGGAATATATCAGTTAGATAGTCCTGTTTTTCCTATTAATCTTGTCTAGAACCTCTAGAACCTTAAGCAATATTTTTTTTCAATATTATACAAAATATTAATTCTGTACTAGTAATGTGATGGTGAGGAAATTTTCCCACTGGTTAATCGACCAGTAACACTGTGTAACACTGGGGGAGGGGGGGGGGGGGGGGATCGTGTGTGCCTGAACACCGTATAACACCAGTAACACTGACTATCACAGCAAGCCTATTATATACATTGTTCTAAAAGTGTCTCAAGTCAAACATAACCTCTCAGAAGAAAGCACAAATGTATTATACAACAGCATTTTATTGTATTGACATATGTTTTGTCAATGTCAGAAAAGGGCAAATATTACAAAATCTACACATAAAATATTGGGCCAAGATTCAACAGAACACTATCTAACTTATAGCACTATCTAACAGTATATATAATCCAGCTTTATGAAATAGTTAAGTATCCAAAAATCACATGATTACAACTATTGACAACTGCAGCTAGCAAAAGTAACCTAACAAGCAAACTGTAGCTCAAATATGTTCATCCTTTTCATTTTGAGTACAGCTTGTTTACGTCTGTTTTATTTTATTCTTTTTTTTATCACTTTATTTATTTTTATTAACATCAGTTATTGTATTACATCTGTAATTGTGTTTTTTTTTTTTAACAGTTGGATCTGACTATTGTGGATTGCAAGAGCTTTTGTGGTAAGGTATATGTGTAGAAAGTTGTATAAAGTTGGGAATGTCTGTTGTATAACATTTTCTTGTTGGCACTCACAATTATAAATCTCATACTCTGTGACTTATCAAATCTTTCCTCTGTGATTCTCCCTTACAGAGAATCTAATCATTTATTACCTAAGGATGACTGCCCACAGTAATAATATCTTCTAGACTGCTATTAGTTCTGTAATATTAGTGCCAATATGTAGAAACCAAAATTTCATCCTCACTCCGGTCTCTTTTCCCATCCGATTCAATCAAGTTCCTTTCCTTCTCATTCCCCTCTCATTCTACTTAATTTCTTTAGTCTTGCAGGCCCTTGTGCAGGAATTGTCTGTAAATCTAGCATGCGCTGTCAACACATAAACATATGGGACTGTACCAGATAAAAGAATGCTCTCAAACCAAATTAGCATTTTAAGTTCTGAAAAGGCTGCCTGGCAATGGAACTTGAAAGCGATTGTCAGAATATCATGAAGATCTATGAAAACCACTAAAGCTGAAGCTCATAGTGGGGAAAGGGTAGGAGGCTGTGCACATGTGGCTGCGTGTGTGTGTGTGTGTGTGTGTGTGTGTGTGTGTGTGTGAGTGAGTGAGTGAGTGAGTGAGTGAGTGAGTGAGAGTGAGATAGATTGAGAGTATGGGGGGATGTGATAATGAAAGCAATATATGTCCGACAGGAAATCAGTTTCATTATAATCATAGTTCCTCCTGATCTGTCTGTTCTTTACATAATAGTCACCTAACAATTTACATCAAGTTACAAAAAAAGTTCTACTTTGTTTGCATGAAAAGCAATAGCCAGTGTTTGAGTCAGACATCTATGTTTTAATTTATTAAACTGTAATTCTGCACTAAAAATATTTTTCCCCAGTGAATTGACCTTAATATTGATTTATTGATCTCTAAAAAAAAAAAAAAAACGGACTGCAGCACTTTCATGTCTTTTATCTGCTCTACAGAGTAAGCAAAACAGCAAACAGTCCAGTTCAGAGGAATAGGTAATTGCCACAATGCAAGCATATGGAGAAGAACACCCTCCCACCATAATCATAATAATAATAAAGTACAAATGATGCCTAGAATTTCAGGTTTAGACCATGAAGCTGTAGCGCAATTCACTCAGATAAAAATGGCATGCAATGTAGATGCTCTCACACAACATTGAGTTCTGCCTAGTGCCAAGTGTGACCTTATTTTGATGGCATAATGACAGTATAATGAAGAAGATTCACTTTATAGAATATTAAAGGAGAGTATTTTATGAGCACACAGGTTTCAGTCAGTAACACACACAAGCTGGAGCACACAAACCTTTTCTACACAGAAGTTGAGCTGCTGAGGGGAGATATTCAAGACTGGGGCAATGAATTCACATGTGATATCAACTGTCATGATACGCTCCTTCCCATTTTGATTCCCGATGATGGCATGGCATACCAGCCTTTCTCTTACCACCTACACACACACACACACACACACACACACACACACACACACACACACACACACACACTCCGTTAAACTTTTCATATACAAAGCCTAAGCTGTGAGACAAGCCTGGAAGTACTGATCTGAAATACAGTCATGCTCTATCAGGACTGAGCTCCAGCATACTGATATATGCCATAAGCGGACTGGGTTTATCTGCTCGTCACCCTCCCTCCTTTGTCGCTACCTATTCAATCAATAGAGGCTCAGGGCAAAACTGCCTGAGAAGGAAGGCAATACATTGCTTGGTGCAACACGGTGCATTTCTGACATTATTTGGTACGTATTATATGTATCAGGAAATGCAATAAATGTGATATGCTTTCGTGCATCTTGCTGCAGCTTTCAAAAACAGAGCAGAGAGCTTTACATAAACAAGGACACAACAAACTACACAATAAATAAATGACCAATAAATGCAGGCAATCCCTATATCTAAAAATAAACATATGTTCACATGTGAAAAATGCATATACATTTACAACTTAATAACTGAGAGCAGCATTCTGGGATAATTAGAATTGATTAAGAACAATACTATGATATACTATATTATGATATACAATATACTATGTTTTTTTTAAAAAAAAAAACAGTTAGAGTAAATTCTGTTTGGGGCTTTAAGTACAATTCAGCCATTAAGAATGGGTTATGGTATATAGTAAGGCAAAATATTTGCTTACTTTGGGCATTTCACAGGAGCCTTCTATCAGCATGTTGACGGAGTGACCTGGACCAAGCTCCAACCTTGTGGGTGTCAGGGAGAAAACGGGGGAACTCAAAGTCGAAGGTACCTGTGGACTCCTGGCTTTGCCTTCCCTGGAGATAGTGAGTGGTTGGTATTTTGCGGTTGGTGGGCCTCTGCGGCGGAAGTGAGGAAAGCCTTCAGTGGTCCAGAAAAGCTTGTGAAATCGCTGACCTCTGTTGGTGATCTTAAAGTGATACTGGCATGGACCTGAGCTGCAGAGTAGAAACAGAAAGGTATTAATTCCAAATGTATATTAGTTGAGCAGGAGTCTTTTTTATAAAACTTTGATGTAAAAAGATCATTAACGTATATTAAGTACTGATTGCTGATTCAGCACTACTAATCTCCCTACCTCACAGTCTTGAGTACTAGTTGGCCGAAATTTAAGTTAAGTCCATAAAGTACATAAAACCATTTTTATTTTATTTGAAGGGTACAATATATATAGGCAAACATGATGAAGAAAACTATGTAGTATGACATACACAAAATATATAATGATAACTCATACAGGACATTAATACATCTTAATAACAGAATCTAATGACACTACTGTGGAAATAAAATATGCTCACTGATCATGTCACGTTGTTTTTGTTTTGCAACATTTAAAGAGAGATATGAATTAAACTAGAAAATATTATAGAATTCTAGCTAAAAGTGGCATACATGGGGCTGAGCAAATAGAATAAACACACAGAGACTGCAATTCACCCAAGTGGTTTTATTAAAAATTTGAAACAAATATAGTTTGCATTTTAGGGCGCACGGTGGCTTAGTGGTTAGCACGTTTGCCTCACACCTCCAGGGTCCGGGGTCCGAGTTCCGCCGGGGCCATGTGTGTGTGGAGTTTGCATGTTCTCCCCGTGCTGCAGGGGTTTCCTCCGGGTACTCCGGTTTCCTCCCCCAGTCCAAAGACATGCATGGTAGGCTGACTGGCATGTCTAAAGTGTCCGTAGTGTATGAATGGGTGTGTGAGTGTGTATTTGATTGTGCCCTGCGATGGACTGGCACCCTGTCCAGGGTGTACCCTGCCTTGTGGCCGATGCTTCCTGGGATAGGCTCCAGGTTCTCAGTGAACCTGAAAAGGAGTAAGCGATAGAAGATGGACGGACGGATGGATAGTTTACATTTTACACCATACCTAAAGTGGGTTCCAAGGTCCAGATGGGGAGCAATGGGCCGATCAGTTACGATTGTGGTACCCTTCCCTGTGGCCCACAAGGGTACTGTGTAGGTTTGGCTGCTTTGGATGGCCAACTGCAATTTGTCCTGGAAGGGGAGAGTATCATCTAGACGGGCAACCAGTGTCAGTTCTAGCTGCCCCTCTGGGGGGATCTCTCCTTCTGCTGGCTCCACCCTCCACTGAGAGTTACTCTTAGCCTGCCATCAAATGACTGTGTGTTAATATAAAATAACATACAATATTTAACTAAGTATTTAACAATATTAAACTAACTATTTAAACCCTCAAAGGTTTTATAATGTATTCTTTCCTGCAGAACTTGTAATATGGTTAATGAAAGCATGTTCAGCACTCACTGTTAATCAGGCTTGGGGAGTAACGGAATACATGTAACGGCATTACGTAGTCAGGATACAAAGAAATGGTAACTGTAATCTGTTACAGTTATGTGAAAAATCAAAGTAATCAGATTACAGGTACATTTTGTAAAAAAATGGGAATACTAGTTTGGGGATTACATTTCATTACATTACATTCATTTGAAACCAAAGAAATGAATCTTTTGACGTAACACAATGTAGATAGCTGCTTGATTATAGTTCTGGTTCTCTCGTCAGTCGTGACTCACATGAGTAACCTCCTGGTACATGCGCAAATAAATTTTGCGCTAAGTGAATTTGGTAGAAATGAACACAAATTGTTCTCTGAAATGCTTCTGTTTAGGTGTCCTCTTTTTCAGACCATAAAAAAATTTCCAGCTGGGATTTCTAAATTTGAGAAAATGTCCGAAATTTGGCTTTAGCTTCATTATGATGTGCTTATGGTCTAATACTGCATCATGTGTGCGCATATTTGCATTGCTTTAACCCCTCTCTGTAATTCCCACGTCCTCGTACATCGATTGGTCGATTATAAAAGTCTTGCAGCAACTATTGGCCAAATTCCTGACTCTAAACCATTAGCCTACTTTCGGCAAACGCGTGAAGATGAAGCACTGTTGTGTACAGCGTCAAACAGTTGCTTGACAATAGCAGTAAATGACAGCTGTCCTGAGTTGAAACAGTGTGCATGGCCACATAAGGTCATTTTTAATTTCAGAAGGTACACTCATGGCATCTAATATTTTATTTTATTCCATGAACGTTCAAAAGAATGTAGGAATTTATATATATTTATGTAATGCTAATAGTGCTAACAGTGTGTCTTTTTCAGTGTATTAAAACCTGAATTCATAATAACACTGTTTTGAACGCTATTAAGACACGAAAAAAGGGGTCCTCTTTTTGGAAAAGCAGAATATGATCATCCTAACCTTTGTGATGTAATGATACCCACATCAGGGATGGTGATCTCTAATTTATTTATTTATTTATTTATCTTAAAACACATTTAAACATTGAAAATGTATTTAAGCTCTAAAATAAGCTCTAAATAAAAGTATTTTAGATCATATTGCTTTTCTCTTGACTTTATTTACATATGTGACCATGAAGTAATCCAAAAATAGTCAGATTACGTTACTTATTGTGATACTTGGATTATGTTACTGATTACATTTTTTATGAAGTAATTTGTAACTACAACAGAATACTTTTTTAAAGTAACCCTCCCAACCCTGCTGCTAATAAAGTACATGCTCTAATCTTCAGGCCAATTGAATTCAAACATGTAGCCAGAAATATTACACATTCCAGTTCAGCTCTACTCCCTGCCAGGATTTAAAGATAGATTACTACTAACAATAAACTAACAGTAAAGTTATTTTATAGTTAATTTGCTAACAATAAAGTCCAATCAATTAGCTTCACCTTGGACTCATTTACTTGTATGTATGGCTCTGGTCCATTCTGAAGTGCTGAAGTCTAAGTGAATCTAATCTAAATGAATGTAGGGCACTACAAAGAGGGACTGTCTTTGGCAGCTATTTATAGGCTTGTTCCAAGCTTCAGTGATGAAAAGCATTTACTTAATTGTGCTCTTCAAAATGATAATCTTCAAAGGGAAAAAAGGACACTTTGCTCCTAAGATTCTCTGCACTATTTTACAATTTTAACTAAAAGGAATAAAACCGCTCTCGCAGCAAATAAACTTATTTGGTTTAATGCTTTCGTCACCACCTCAGGCAACAACCAATTTGTACTTGTTTACATCTAAAATATATATATATTATATTACATTGTAATTTTTCTTTCTTTTTTACACACGTCAGTGATTGTGCAACAGTAAACTCTAGTTCTGGCTTTGAAAAATAACAGTGAAGTAAGTTTGAAATGGCTGTTCAGAGTTAAACCTTTCAGAGTTCTTACTCTCAAGAGTGTAACCTTTGGACAGAGTAGGGCTTCGTCAAGATAACTTCGTAATGAACCAGAGTGTGTATATGTGTATGTGCGTGTGTGTTCTGCCAGATTCCATTAATCTAAGGATGCTCTCAGGAGAATGGCTGCAAGGAGTAGAAAGAGGACAGCATGAGTGGGAAGAGGAAATTTGTAGACAGAGAGCTAATCTATCAAATTGTAGACAGAGGGCTAATAATCAGATAATAATAATAATAATCAGATTGAGGAAAAGTGCAGGCAGGTTAATGCAAGCAGTAAGTATTCTGCTTGTGTGTTATCAACTGTGGGAACCTAGCACCTATAGAGAGGGATTTTGACGAAGCATAACTTCATAAGTCAGATGCTTCATGTTCGTTTTTGATTTTGATCCCTGCTGATTTTTCTTTCTTTCTTTTTAACTAAGCATCAACACGCAGCACCCCCTCCATCTTCATTTGTGTTTTCCCCTCTTGAAAGCAGTGTTAACTAGCTGAAAGGCAGATTAAAATTAATTCCCATAACACAATATGCTGATTGATTTCTCCTGGTTTTAATTGGGATTTTCAAAGTAAGGGAGGAGTGCAGCCAACCACAGAGCTTCTACTAACTTTTTCTAACTTTTTTGGTTACAAACTCCTCCAAAGTGAAATACATATGGCTTGGTTTTATCCTTAGGCATTGGAAAATTGGTCCCCAAAATCAGACTAAATAAAAAATTTTTGTAGAAGAACAAACAATATTTCAGAGAGTGTGGCCTGATACAACTGTTCAGTCTAATACAAAAGGAATGATAATGCAATGTTCAATGTGCAGTCCACAAACCACTCAGACAATCACCTAATTTATTTTACATTAAATTAAGATAATAATTCATTCAGAATAAATTAAGTAGCATCTGGGCGGCAGGGGGGGGGGCATAGTCTAGTATAAAGAGAAAGTATACTTATCACTGCTTGTCGCATTTTGGCTATTATTAAAATAGGGCTAGACCCACCATTTGTGCCAAGAACTGGGCCGGAATGGGGGAAAGGTTGAACAACTGCAATGTCCTTGGGATGTCAGTGAGCACTGGGATGGTGCCAAAGTGTAGCTCAGTGGCAGAAAGGGAGACAATTGGACCCTGCCCAATGCAGGACAGGAGCAACTCCTGTGGGAGACAGAGAGGAACTGGAGGAGCAAAAGGTCATAGAATGAAATTGAAAATTACAGCTGATTCAATTTGTAGTTCAACTGAAATAATAAATATACTGTGAGCAGTGTGAATAAAATAGGCAATGGTTAAATCTATTTGCCTGCATCTCTGTCTTATACATGTGTGCACATATATACACATATGCTCACCAGTGGAGGATCCTGTTGGCCTAAAATTGCAATGAGAGCAGTGAGTTGCACTTGGCCCACTGTTTTAGCCTGAAGAACAAGAGGAATCTGCTCAGTACTATATGGTTGGATCACTCCTCGTGGATGAGCAGTAGAGTATAGTAGAGACGGGTTCTCCTCATACTCCTGCGTATACATAGACACAGTGTTGCTCACATGCTGGTCAGAGAGGCATGCAGAATATACTATACAACTTATTTAATTATGTAGTACTATGGGATAAGAAGAGCCTCAATCCTCCTCTCAGTTGTGTTATTCTTAAGATTTCCTATCTTTAACCACAAGATACATGGACTTCATTTTACCTGGGCTAGAAGGCCATAGCATGCAGGGAGGTTTGTGTCATTAATCAGCCTGATGGTCTGCTCATAGGGATAACCCAGGAAACAGTGCTGGAACTGAAGCATGGAACTCTCCAGGTGCACTTCTGGAATAACACAGCTGTAGAAAACGTTGTCCGCAGAGTAATAACCTTTATATACTGTACATCCTATGAGTATAAACAGAATGAGTGTGTCACCATAAATGTACTACCTAGCCTTAATTGGGAGAGCTAACACCTCCTCCCCAACTCCATGCACATCCACCACCAGTGCCAGATTGTATTGCTGCACTGTATTGGAGCACAAGGTCACCTGCAGCAGACACACACAGTTCCAGTTATATATACAGTACAGGTACATATTACATTACTGTTTATTACACTACTCACCTCTAGATGTACGCAATGGGGGGAAAAAATCAGTAAACAATATCACAGTGCCTGGATATGTTTAAATTACATGAATCGTGTAAATAATTATTGGAATGATCCCAGAATCCAGAATTATTCCTGTATAATCCCTTCATATATGTATGAATTATAAGTTCATACAATGGCTCTGCTCTGCAGTCAATCTAGTACTGACCACAGTACAAGTAAACCACAGACAGACACTAGACACAGCAGTCAGATGCTGACAAATAATACTGCAGCAGAGTTCTTTAGTTAGCACTTCCTAGTCCAGCACACCTGTCATTAAGTGGTCCTGAGGGCCAGATGTACATGTGTCAGCAGGTGCTGTGAAAAACATGAGTTCTTGTGGCCCCAATATGCTCTTACAACCAGTCTGACAATAATGTTGAATTTACTGAGGCTATAGCTCATCACATAAACTGTGGCTGGGACATCTACTAAATGCTCTCTGTGTATTGGGGTTTAGAAGCCGCTGTGAAATAGTCCATCCATACATTTTCTATACCACTTATCCTGCTGGGTCTCGGGGAGCCTGGACCCTATCCCAGGGGGCATGGGACACAAGGCAGGGTACACCATGGACGGGGTGCCAATCCATCGCAAGGCACAATCACACACACACACATTCAAACAAAGCTCTGAACTCTTATATTAAAATATTGCATTATGACACAAAATATCTATGAGAATGTGTGGAAAAATAAATAAATAAAATAAACCACACACTTACTAACAATGGCTATCCTGCTCTGAGCAGCATGTCTGAGCAGCTAAATACACCTGTCTTTTGGACAAAACCACATGCAAAGCTATCCATCACTAACTGCCCAAAGTGAATAAATCAGGAGAAATATGAATATGAATATCCCATTTCTCCACATATTTTGTCCTGACTTCCCATCATTTGGGCAATACTAATTCAAATGTGTATGAGAGGATGAGGACACACACTGCATGTTCCCTTGTACATGGTGCACTTAGACCCATATGCCAGTTTTTGCACAGAATTAGCCCTAATTGAACCAAAAAATTGGTGCAAACAACAACATATCCAGCTGTGAGAGACCTCACCCAGAGAAGCAAGATCCAGCTGCTGATCAATCAGGCAGACCTGTTTTTCTGTTTTTAATAGATTTAAAATTTTGAGTTCTGCTCAATCAATTTTGAAGGCAAAAGATTTAAAAAAAAAAGATTAAAGACATTTTTTCCTCTTGGGAGACTGTATTGTTAAAAAGGGCAGACAAGACGGTCTATCTGAAGTATGCAGGCTAACCTTTGCATAATGAAATCAATTCTAATTTGTGTCAAATTTGCAGTGAGAGCATGCACTGAAGGGTCAAAGCAGGATTTATTAAACAAAGAGTCCTACCTTGATGTCCATTTGGCTCTGAGCCCGGATGTTGCCTGAACCAGGTGTCACCCTGAATTCCCGAGGCCTCTCAGATGCCCTGTCTCCTGGCTTCCAGGCATTCCTGTCCAGCTCTGTTACCTGCTCTGTACTGGTCACACTGTGCCTCCCCATCCCATCTCCAGGGATCCGCAGGTCAAAACTCATAGATACCAATGAGGTATTGCTAAGTGAGCAGGTCAGTGTGTGAGGAAAGCCTTTTGAGGTCAATGCAGAGAGTAGAAGCAAATAAACAGAGAAAATAATCAGGAAAATAGGAAGTGGTACTGGGATTTTTGGTAAGCAGGTGATCATGGTTATTGTCAATACAAAGTTCATTTACCAAAGGATACATCTCCAAAGTCGAGCTCAGGAATGTTGAAATGAAACGTCGGGCCCATTACACACCCCCTGCAACAAACAACAGGACAAAGAGCTTTTCATTAAACTCCACATTGCCCATTCTGAAGTGAAGGTCACTGGTCATGCAACAAGTAATAAATTCATTCATTCATTATTTTATTATTAAGAACAAAAATGCTTAAAAAAAAAAAAAGAAAGATTGTGACAGGGAAAGCAAAATAAATTGATCCATTTGTAAGATGACAGTGAAGAGTAGTGCTCCTATAATCTCTACTTTCAGCATTTTCAACAGCAATCCATCTTACTCTGAAAGTGGCAAAAATGACAAGTGAATTATAGAACTTTCACCAAACTGTGGCTCAGTACTTATGTATGTGAAACCATTACGTATTTATTTCATCTGCATAACAAAAGGCTAGCAACTACATGGAAAAACAGCTGAGATTTGAAAACAGGACTATGGTGTGTTCTTGAAAAACAAGGGGCTACAGGAGCAGCAGCACATAGGCAGAATCAGTCAACAATAATACAGTTACCTGAAAGTTAGGATGAGAGGCTGTGGATTCCCCGAAACAGTAAAATAAAACTCCTCTGAGAAGGTGCCCAGTTTGTCAGAAGAGAAGCGGACCTCCAGAACATGGCAGGCCCCAGGCGGCACCATGCCCTCAGGAGGGATGAAGGAAAAGCACAGACCCATGGCTGTAGTGGGAAGCATGAGCCTATAGGGGGCATCTATAAGTCCCTTATTGCTCACAAGCACCTTGGGTAAAAGTAAGAGCAGATAAAGCACAGAATCACAATCTGTTTCTAATAGCTGTGGTTTGAAAAAGCAAGTGAATCAAGTAGAATGCATGGAAACAAATTCAGTAAGTAAGAAGTAAACTGAAGATGGATTTTGATATCAATCACTGTGTTTGCTAACCACCGGGATGTTTCCTAAATTTAGTTACATAACACCTCTTGTTGTTACAGCTTAGTGTTATAGTTAGATTACAATTAGTTCAATTAAAATCAGAAAAGCCTGCATCGACACACTGACATTTTTAAAGTACTTGTGCTATTTTCAAATACTTATAAGCTTCCAAAATATATTTTAATTTAGTTTCATAAAACGAAGTATTACATAGCTATATTTTTTATATAAAATATATATATATATATATATATAAAATATATATTATATATAAAATATAGCTATATATTATATATATTTTATATGTCTTTAATAATTTCTCTCCTTACAAAGATAATATAATTAGAAACACTTTTTATGTGCAGAAATCATATAACCAAATGGATGATATTAAATGACTTCCAGTGTTCTATCATTAAATGACATCTTAAAGACTTGTTTCACTTTGAATACAGAGTCAAATCATCTGGGGTTTATAGGGGTATCTTAACTATTGCTAGGAATGACTTTTGCAAGGACAGTGGTTGTGCTTATTCATACCTCATAGCTGTGCTTGGATCCAACAAAAATGTTGCCAATGTCCAGCAGATCAACGTTAAACTGCAGTTTGGGCCCCATGCTTTCCCCCTTTATACGCAGTGGCAAACGAGACTCTCTGCCTGCATGAAGACATTTGTAATACATCACTGGCTTCATATCTTGAAGCAATACAGTGGATTAGCAAAATAAAAAAATTAAAAAATAGGTAGCAATATATATTTGCAAAGCCACCTCTTACTCTTGCAGGTTTGATTGACAAGCTACAAACTATCCCTTTATTAAAAGCTTAACTGAGCTTAAAAATTACCTAATTAAAACAACCACATTTAGTATATATGATAAATACAGTACATGAATTTCAATCAACTATAAAACAACTAAAAAAAAAAAAAAAGGATATCATAAATTACCCCAAGGAAATTAGGAAATTAATATAGAACTAAGCAACTGTGGTCTATAGACAAAAGCATTCATCGGTATAAAATATAGACAGATCAGTCATTGTTAGGCAAGAAAAATGCCCTCAATAAGATGAAGAATGAGAGGACAGGACCAAAAATGCAGTGTCTATGAATTTTGTCACCAAACTTTCTTGGAATGATCCTCTTACAAAATAATGCAAATGTGAGGTTTTCTATAATAATTCCTTAGATTTATATAGTGCTTTTTAGGACTCAAAGCGCTTTACGTTGTATGTGGGAAAATCTCCTAACCCACCACCATTGTGTACCAACCACCTGGATGATGCAACAGCAGCCAGAATGTCCACCACACACCAGCTACTGGTGGAGAGGAGAGGAGAGTGATGTAACCAATTCAGGGATGGAGATTATTATGGGGGCATGATAGATAAAGGGCCTATTGGGGATTTTTAATGACCACAGAGTCAGGACCTCGGTTTAACGTCTCATCCAAAAGACGGTGCTGTTTTTACAGTATAGTGTCCCTGTCACTATACTGAGGCATTAGGACCCACACAGACCACAGGGTGAGCGCTTAAATTCACGTGGGCTTAAATTCCCACACGCAAATCAATCAACAATTGGCTTTGAAAGAAGTAGACAACTTACACATTTACAAACATATTCATTTTAACTACAACAATATTAAGTTAACCAGTACCAGTGACATCACAGTATATGGTGTGTTGGTAAAGTTTGGCTTCTTGGGGTTTGAAGATGATGCTGATTTCCGCTGTGCGGTTTGGCCAGATGTCCCCCTCCTGTAAGCAATACAGAGAGATATTAACTCAACCATAATATTCTTTCCACTCAGCTTCATTAAACACTGCACCCCCAGGCACTTCACTTGCTTTTAGATGTGTTTGAAGGCAGTCCTGTCTTGAATAGAACATGTAAAGAGTAATGAATGTAAATTGAATAAAACAGTATTGTAAAAAACTCAGTAGCTCAGTAGTTTCCACAACAGAGACTACAAAGCTACAATTAAAAACCACTGTCTGTCTCCAGGTTACGGTGTACAGTAAGCTTTATGCTACAAAAGTAATTCACCGTAGAATTCACTAGGCAATAACATCACATACAACTATATAACTATAACGCAAAGGTGTTTGCTGAAGAGGCTGCCCTTTGCTAGTTAAATGAGTGTTATTTTTCAACTGAGGAAAAAGAGATTCTTTTTCAAACAGACATAAAGTTGCATATAGTCCAAGAAAAAAATCATGTTTGAAAAAATGCACATCAGACAAAATACACAGTAAACAAAAGTGAAATCCATGACTTAACACATTATAAAGGAATTCGCAGTGCTACATGGCACAGATTTCCTCTACTTGTGCTTTTTAGCGATACAAACATAGATAGGCAGCACTGTTTAAAGACTTTAGGTGCATTCTATTTTGCAGGTAGCAGGCTTCAGGCTGGTCTGTACAACACAATATGGCCAAAGGTTTGTGGGTTAGGTTTGCTGTTATAGCAATAACCTCCACAGGCTTCCCACTAGATTTTGGAACGTGGCTGTGGGGATTTGTGATCATTCAGACACAAGAGTATTAGTGAAGTCAGGCACTGATGTTGGGTGAGGAGACCTGGAACACTAAGTTGTTCTGTGGTGCTGAGGTCAGGGCTCTGTGAAGGCCACTTGAGTTCTTTAATTTCAACTTTGACAAACCATGTCTACATGGACCTCTCTTTGTGCACAGGCGCATTGCCATGCTGGAACTAGTTTGGGCCACTTAGTTCCAGTGAAGGGAATCTTAATTCTACAGCCTACAAAAGAAATTCTAGACTGTGTGCTTCCAAACTTGTGGCAGCAGATTGGGGAAGTCCTACATATGGGTGTGATGGTCAGGTGTCAACAAAATTTTGGCCATGTAGTGTACATGGCCACTGACATGAGAGTTTCACTAACATGAAAAATGAAGAGAAGACATAGGCTGTATGTAGTGCTGATATTTTAGTTTATTGAGTCTACGGTCATGTACTACAGTCAGTTGTCAACCTGAAACAAAGACTACGGAAGAATAACTGGCTTGCCATAGTCCTTACAACGTGACAGACTAGGCAAGAAAATGTTATGTTTTATGTTATATGACATTGTAATTGCATAAGTATATGATTGTACCATTAGTCCTTTATTTAATCTGTGTTGATATGTTTTAAACTTAAGTTAATTTTAATTTTCTGACACAAAATTAAATTAGGCATTTGTCTTCCTCCATGTAATCACGATTAAAAGACAAATACTGTATTGCTTACATGGTAAATCTAGGTTTTTAGACTTATTGGCATCATACAAGAGTAAAAACTCTTTTTATGACAATAGATTATTATTTAATGCCAAAAGCAATCATTCTCTTGCTCTTTTAAATGATTTTTTTAATATTTCAATAAATGACTGAATGCTAGGTTGTGCCGTCTTGTTTACGGTTGCTTAGTGATTTTTACGTTCTTACTTCCGGTCACCATAGCCGTTCCATTCACAGCTGCTACTTACACTCCCTATTATCTATTATGCATTATAAGATGGAAAAGTTGATGATGTTGCGAGTTAAACAGAACTAGTTTAACTGTTAACTAGTTTTAAGGGTGCAGCATTAGTAAACCAATGTGATGTGTAAATGTGGCAACATAACAGAATTACTCCAGCAGAAACACTCAGTAAATTAGGAGCAATGCAGAACCATGGGGCAATAAAAGAAAAAACTGCTGTCTTAAAACTCTTGTTAAAAGGTAGATAATATTAGCTGCAGTGGGTTTTTTTTTTACTGAAACATTTTCTGTATGAGGAGAAATGGGGGGAAAATGTGATATATGTAATATACACACCAGATTGCATAACAATAATTAGTTTTGCTAAAAAGGCAGGCAATTTGTCTGTTCTCTCCACATACCAGAGTACAACAACATTTGGAGATATTCACTGGGGTACTTAACATTTAGATCCCCTCACATTCTGGCAGCTGTCATTAAAAAATAATATACAAAATAACAACAAAAACAAAGAACATTTTGTCCATAAACAGTAGGCAAAATGTTGTTGATCCAACCAATCAATACAAGGAGAAGTCTCTCTATTTGCCCTTCAGATCAGTAATCTCCCCCACAGGCATTATCATTCAGGTGTACTAATCTAGGCAGCACATGTGCATTTGTTTTGGGGGCATGGCTTTAGAAGGAATACTGATGGGAGGAGCTAGCTGTATTTGTTTGAATTTTGAATTTCAAAGTAGATTCTTCAGCTATCCTCTGCCAAAAATCCCTGATTTGGGATTGTAACTTCATTGAATGATGCAGTTAACTTCGCTTAAGTTGAATTGTAGTATTTAATGCAGCACAAATTATACATACACTTTAAAACATTTGATTGGTGTCTCACTAACTCTATGGTTATACTTTATAGAATTAAAACCCCTTATTACAGTATTACAGTAGTTATTAGGCCTTGTTAGAGTATTAATACCAGTCCCTATTCCTTTGTATTTAATACTCAGATGTATGCAGTGTTTCTTTCGGGAATACATTTTTATAATATGTTCAAGAAAATATTTTCTCTTAAGTATGTTTTTGATTTATATTGCACATCATCCACAAGCTTAAATTTTGTCATACCCCTCAGTTCTAAACACTGACTTTCCAGATTTTTAAATAACATCAGAGGATTTCTTGTTATATCTAAATATGTCACAAAGTATTCATGCAATTGTCTATATATTTATAGGAAACCTGTCCAAATAGAAAAGGCAGGTCAGGTTGTTGTATGGGTTTGGTGTGTGAAATGGTGCAGGTTTAATTAGACACTACATATATTAATAAATGTAGAATGTTTTTAAGTTGATAAGTTGAATTATTGCAATGATTTGTTAAATATATATAATATCATTTTATATTTCTGTATAAAGTGTAAGAAGACATTTAGCAATATTTATGTTTATGCTATCTACATACTACATATAGTTCAATTAAATTTTAATTTAATTCTATTTTTAGATTTATTCAGTTAAAGGAATTGGGAATTTCTTCAACCACTGTTTTTTTTTTTTTTTTTTTTGTGTGTGTGTGTGTGTGTGTGTGTGTGTGTGTGTGTGTGTGTGTGTGTGTGTGTGTGTGTGTGTGTGTGTGTGTGCGCGCCCATTAGACACCTGTGGCTCTATGATGATGTGTTGGTCACTGAAAGGCAGACTGTCCTGATGAAGCTGCTTGCGTCTGTGCTGGAAGGTACGTGAGAGCACTGAGAGGTGGTCTCGGACAATGGGGTCAGCGCCACACTCTGTTAAAAACTGTTCCATCTCATCCTCCTCCTCCTGCTGCAGCTCAGAAATGAGCCTAGATAGAAAATGAAATGGAGGGAGATAGAAAACAGAAGAAAGCGGGAGAGGGTCAGATTAAAATACAAAATCCTTGATATTTATGACTGCTTTTGTAAGGGAGAGCATCTCAGCCCCTTTAAGTGGAGCGGTATTCTGATAGATATGATTAAAATTTAACAAGACAATATTAAGATATTTTAGGATAAGCCAATCCACAAACCCAGGTTTAACCCTTAAATCCCAGGACATATTGGTGGGTCCAGACTTCCATTTTTTACACTTGTAACTACATGCCTTTCATATTCATTGCACTGTAGTTACTGAATAAACCAAAGCACATTTATTGCACACTTATTGAATAATATTCTTTATGAAGAACTGAATAATCTGGAGATTACCCACACCATGCTCCTGTCAGCTTTGAGCTCACCTGGATACCCTAAAGACTTATCCAGATAAGATTACCCTCTGAAGCAGGTTCAAACATAAACAGACTCACACTTCCTAAGAACTGCTGCTATAATCATAAAGACTGGTCTATGTTAATCTAACAATATGATCATATCAAACTATATATATTATTTCTAAACATTTAATATGTCTTGTCTTTTCTCTGTATGACTGTATAGTGTAATGAACATAATCAACATAAGATGCTTTGTTGATTTGAATTATAATCTTGGAATTTAAGAAAACTCTGGAGTTTTGAGAATCTGTTTTAGTCAAACTAATTAGACCTTAGTCTATACTGTTCCTCCTCCTCCTCAGTGGCAAAACTCTTCCACTGGAAATGCACTATGGAGTCACTTCTGTTCAAGATAGCCACTGTGCGCTGGTTAGCCATGGTGATATAGGTCTTCTCCACCCACAGTGAGTTTTTATCCAGCCTCACGTTGATATCTGTGGAGGCTCCATACAAACTGATGTAAATGTCTTCTCCTATAAGAACAAAAATAGATCACTTTGGATTATTAATCACCTCTTGAATTATCAGCACACTGAACTAAGTAAATATGCACTGGAGTCACTGGCATTTTACATGTATTGATTAGCATTAAGGTACTCAATGAGTTTGATAAATAACATTTGTACTCAGCAGACCTTATTTAAGTAAAATTCTAAATAGTTCAAATGCTTTGAAGGGATAAAAGATTAAGCTGAAGACAAGTACAGTTTTTAAGTACTTTGGAATGAACACCAAGGTGGCACTGTTGGACTGCTAAGTTGGCACTTAATTATCTATTTAGACAAGTGCTCTCCAGGGGCATGCAGTCACATGACTCCACAGCAACCAACAACATAAAAAATGCTATACAAAACAAGGGCCCAAGTCAGGAGCAGAGTATGTAAATTATTCCAGTATTTTGACTGATTTTTGTTAATTTGGCTACATTCAAAGCAGTAGCTTCATGCTCGACCAGATATCCTGACCTAAAAAAATATCACAGCCCAGCACACAAAGTGGAGATTATTCAAAAAAACAAAAAAAACAAAAAACAACAACAACAAAAAAAAAAAATAGGGTATGGTTTTAGTTTGTACTGACATATCAGGTCAAGGGATTCATCAGAAACAAGCACTAAAAATGTCTCATTGAAGTCCCCCTAAAGAGCAAATATAGAGTACACAGTGTAATTGGTTTTGTTTTTATATTTTTACACAATCAGGTAAACTGTATCCTTCAGCAGAAGTCAAGTGTTCTAGCACTCAATAGACTGACACTCAGAGGAACCTGTATAAAAAACTGCAAGCGATAGCTTCAACAGCACATAAGGAATATAAATGTACTGTACTGTAAACTGAATTCACTGTAAACTGAGAACCTCACAGTGATTCTAAACAGTATTTTTACACTGTCCAAATTTTTTTCCAACATACAGAAAAATTATGAGCTCTGCAGAAACAATACAGTGCACATTTTTGATGTTTCACAAATGATTGCATTTATATGAGTGTTGCATGCTTTCTGCCTCTATTTTTATCACTATAAAATCAATAAGAAATCACCATGGTTCTTTCTCATGGCTGTTTTCTATAGAGACCTAGACACAAACAGGCAGGTCACCTGAGGCCTGCAAGATGATCACTTGACACCCAATGGGGATGGTGTAGTATCACTCTTTAATAATAATAGCTGTTCAAACAACATACAGAACACCATATTATTCACATTTACACATTTACAGATGTTATTGTAATTTCTTTCAGAGACAAAACTTGTTTCAATGACTGACTAATCACATCGAGTAAACCACATTATATACAAAGAGTAAACCACATTATTTGTCTGACATAAAACCACAGATCCTCAAAAAGGGAACATAAATTGATTTTTGTCTCAATTTATAAATAAAACAAAATAAAAAATTATTATGCTTTGGGGGAAAAAGGTGGGGTCTTGAAAAATAAGACTTAACATCATTAACACTGTCAGCACAGAGCTGACATAGGCAAATAACAGACAACACACACTCACACACACACACACACACAGAGATACACAACATTTGTCATGCCTTGTGCGGACCTTCCAATGACATAAATATTAATGCAGCTAATTAATTATATGCCAACACCTAAACCTAACACTAACCTTAACCTAAAAAAAGGAAACTATTGACTCTTTAATTGTATTTTTTTTTAAGAAAATAAAAGACAAAGACTATCCCATAGTAAATAAATGTGAAAAAAAGTTCCATTTTTGGAGAAGGGTAAGGGTAAAAAATGAATCTGGTATTAGTAAAAGTTGATATTAAAACATTCTCTACACAGAAGGGTGTATATTAAAAACTGTGGACCAAGTTATGTGGATAGACATATGTGTATGTTCTAAACACTCGTCTAAATAGATCAAAACAGTATACCCATGTTGTACCAGTAATACTACCTACTGCAAAGTGACCTACTGTTACGCCAGCCCCGGCAGATGGCACTGCGGCGCGGTTCCTATGCGGCTCACTCATTCGCTTCTTGCCCGAGTTCTAGTTTCTTTTTGAGGATGTCCTTGATTTAACCCAGGTGTCTTTGGTTTAGATTAATCATGTTAGTTATTTAAACCCCTCATGTTGCTGCGCACGGGACGCGGCATTAAGCTGAAGTAAACTGAATCTACGCACGCGAATCGGGACTGGACTAAGAGAGACACAGCCAAAGAGTTGCAACAAAGCAACGTCAAGCAAGTTGTGTGTTTATGGCATGCCATAGTTGAATGTTTATGCCATGCCATAGTTTAGTGTCCATGCCATGCCATAGTTGAGTGTTCATGGCATGCCATAGTTGAGGGTTTATGCCATGCCTAAGGTAGACGAGTGTTTCCTACCTTAGTTTAAGGAACGTTCATGTCTTAGTTGAAGGAGGGTTCATGTCTTGGATTAAAGAACGATCATGTATTAGTTCAATTAGTGTTTCCGTTCCATGTCCTCTGCCTAAGTATCAAATAAAGACTTCCCTCCTGCGCTTACTTCCTGTCCAAGTCTCGTTCCGTAACACCTACTATTCTGACAAAGAAATTAGCCTAGTTAATATTTTCTACTGTGAATCTGTTTAAATGGCCCATGCAAAATTTAACTGCAAAAATATAGCTAGCTAGAACTTGATAATTGTAAAGCAGAAGTTTACATGCGATAAATGTGTGGCCTGCTTTGCTCACTTCCATTTCTCTTCACTGACACTAATTCACTGGACTAAAAAGCCAATCAGAGAACTCTTACATAGTCAGCCTTGGATACTGATACAATAAATTTATGATCTCCCAGGGTCATTATTCACAGTTGAGATAAGTAAACATAGTGAGTTAATGTTCAAGTAGTACATAAATCTGCAATGTAAAGGTAACAGGACCAATCAACCCAAAGACTGTGTAAGATATCCAAGTAAGCAGAGCTGGGTAAGAGAAAGAAAATATAATTATGTATTGCTTACCTCACTATTATAACACATACAGTAAGTAACAACAAACATTTGGTGCAGTTTGGTGGATTTTGTACAGTACAGCACATCAAGAAGTATTTGTTAGTGATCATCCTGTTTGAGGACATTACGGTAGTATGACCCATGTTTCTTGTTTGTTTGTTTTTGGTTTAATGTGTGAAAACTCACAATAGTTTTTTTTTTTTTTACTAGGCAGCTGTTTTATTTCATTAGTTATCCCTGTCTAAGTCTTGACATTTATCCCCTATTGAGACGTCTGTAGGTCCCTTGGACATCTTGTCCCCAAATACTATAATGAGATTTCAGTACCCTGTGAACAGCGTTAATGGCAAAGGAGCTGTCAGTAATACCCCAGACTTAATTCATAATCAAAAAAAATTTCACAGAATAAGATATGCATGTTACTTTGAATACAAACAACTATTTGTCATAGCAAAGTTGGAAATATGCATTGTTCTATTATAGCATCTGTTTGGGGGAAAAACATTACACTATTATTGAGAGGTGGGGAAGTTTGGGTGGTAATAAGGGGATGAAGGAGGGGTGCTGAAGTTTCCCTTGAGATGTGAAAGTGCTCTCACTGTAAAAAGAGTAGACACAGTCCAGACTCGCTGGTGTTGATATGAAGAGCAATGATGCATAAAGAGACATAGTGCATCTCTATTTCTCATACATATTTCACTGCACCAAGCAAGCAGGTGAGAAAGAAAATCAGTCAGGAAGTATCCAGAAATGTAAAATGGATCAACTACTTCATCCCTGGCCAAGCTAGTCTCTAGTCTCTATAACAGCTAGATATTATCAATTTAAAAGACATAGCTTCCAGAACGCTGCAAAGTCATCCTCTTTAAGCTCACTGCACAGCTGTTAAGATGTGGAAACCAAATAAAGCTTTAGATTATCATGGAGCTTAGTAATTTCCACTAGCTAGTTTGTACTAAAGACTATGGTGTGCCCTTATTTACAAGCAATACAATTACAAAACCAATCATGCAGACCCTTAAAAATTGACTACTGACTGTTTTTATTTTTATTCATTGCTCTTGTATATACTATAAACAAAAATAATTAGAGTGGAAATAACTACTCCAAACCGTTTTCCTGTCCTCCTGACAGCAGGTCAACTATCTTGTTAAAGCTACAGCTAAGTCAGGTAATAAAGCAGATCACAACTGTGTTATATCTAACTAAGTGATTCAACCATACTCTATGTGATTGGGAAGCCATGTAATGACAACTTAATGTGAAGATAAAATCAGGAGATACCATAAGGTGCTAAATTAAAAATGATACTCCCCTATTGGGCTCAAAGGGTTGTTTTAGAAATGTGTGCATGATTAAATGTTAAAAGCTCTAGCCTTCAGAAGACCTGTGTGTTCATGCACTGAGACAGCTCAAACACATTCAGTAGAGTATGTCAACACACACACACACACACACACACACACACACACACACACACACACACGTCCATGTTTTGGAAATAAATGTATGCTGAATGTTCATAGGCACAGTCACCATGCCCACAAATGTCCATATACACAAATACACATACAAGTGCACAAACATAGACAGATAAATATCCTTATTCTTTTTAAAGAAGAATCATCATTTGAATCATAAGCAGTGCTTTGTGCCTAGACCTCTTGCACCATCACCTAAATCTTATCAACTTTTAAACCCCTACAGGTCATATTTTAATGCATATAGCCAGCATCTGAGGACTGCTAACATCATTGTGATAGAAAACATCATAAAAAAAACACAACAAGGAAATGTTCTCTTTGAATAGCTTTTCTTTTCATTAAGCAGTCCATTAAAAACAGCTGGTACCATGCATTATCACAATAACAATGCAAATAACAGGAAAATGCCCTAAAGCACCAATGCTGTGCTTTTTTTCACCTGGCTGCAGAAGTGATTCAATGTGTTTTACCACGTTAGCCACAGGGGTAGGTTGGAGAGAACTACCTGTGTAATCCAAAACAGATTAGTCCTACTTCATCTAACAAGGTTAGTGCCAGCCTGCTTGCCTGCATTCTGCTAAGCCCAGCCCTGCTTTGCCTTTTCTGTGATTCACAGAGTAAGCATTCAACTCTCACACCCCTAATGCAAGTTCGAATCCCGGCAACGACAGACACTGATCCATGCTCCTTCCACAATCCACCACCCACTCTCTACAACATTCAATAAAACCCTTTTAACCTTCTGCTCTTTTGTCTGTGTTCTGCTTCTGGATCCAACATCCTCATTGGTTATCACAGAACAATCTGGCCAACATGGACCCAGCAGAACCAGATTCCCTGCACTCAGCTCTGTCAAGCCATGGTGCTGTCCTCGGCCAGCATGACCAGCTGTTCCGTGATCTCACCAAGAACAGCTGCACCATGGTGTGCCGGATCTCCCTTCACTGGATCTCCCTGCAGTGAGTGTCCCTGTTAAACGGCTGGATTCTCCCATCATTGTTAATGGCCTGGCTGGTACATTCTTGGCTTGTATAACCCACCACACCATCGATTTACTCCTGGTCCTCTCGGGCAACCATTGTGAGCATGTCCAGCTGAACTTGATTTCTTCCCCATGTACCACGTTGGTGATGGGTCACTCATGGTCGAGGAAGCACGACCCCCATATAGATGGATTTCCTGTTGTCAGTCATTCTGCCTGTGATTGGCCCTTGCCCCACTGTGGTGGCAGTGCCTCCACTGGCCTTGACCATACCACACATACCACCCGGTCAGGATCAGAGAGTAGGACGAGTGGAAGATGGCGTTTATCACCCCCTGGGCCACTACGAGTACTTGGTCATGCCCTTTGCTCCAGTGGTGCTCCAGGCCCTGGTGAAAAATGTCCTCAGACATTTCCTGAACTGCTTTGATTTTGTGTACCTGGACAACATCCTGATCTTTTCTTGCATCCCGCTGAGCACACCCTCAATGATCGTCAGGTCCTGCAATGGTTGCTAGAGAACCACCTGTCCTAGCCTACATCCAAACCACCAAATGACTAAATTCTCGACAGACACGCTGGGCCCTGTTCATTGGCTGATTCAATTTCATTATTGTGTAATTCTTTAACCCCGGGTCCAAGAATGTCAAACCTGATGCCATCTCCCATTAATTTGCCTCTAAAGAAGCCCCAACCCTGAGCCCTGATACCAACCTCCCTCCATCTTGTGTGGTGGGGACAGTCACATGAGTGAATATGAGCGCAACTCCCTGTGCAGCACTGCCACTGGTATGTCCCCTTCAAGTATTCTCCAGTTTATCAGCCTCTGTTATTCCCTATCCAGTAGAACAACATTGCAGTTTCCTCTGTGCAAGCCCACATTCACCACTGCCACAAGATATGGAGAGGTGTTCCACCCTGCATACCTGGATAGGCCTGATTTCCATCAGGCCTATCCAGGCAAACCTGGCAGGTCGCCCGGAGGCTCCTATTAAGAGGGGGCTACTGTCATTGGCTGGGCTATCCTACCATGTTTTCCAATTCCCTTTGTTTGACCTGTTTTCCACTTCCTTGTGCTTCCGGTGTTAGTCTCTCCCTCACATTTCTGTACATGTGTGTGTGTGTATGTTGGGTATTGGGGGGTTTGGCATAGCATTCCACTTCGCGTCTCTTTCTGAAGAGAACACACCTGCTTCCCATCTCCTCAATATATGCCATCGTATTTAAACTCCAGTCTTGAAGCCATGCATCACCAGATCATTCCGGTTTCCAGTGCGGTAACATGATAGGCCTTCTTGTGTGTTTTTTTTTTCCAGTTCTTTTTTGCCCAGTGTTTGTTGGTTTACTTACCCCGTTGTTTTTCCTCTTTTTCCAGTTCATGTCGCATCCAGCCTGCTTGCCTGCATTCCACTATACCCAGCCCTGCTTTGCCTTCCCTGTGGTTCACAGACTGAGCATTCAACTCACTGAGCCCCACTCCTTTCCCACACATTCCTGTCCTCTCCAACCTTCAATCAAACCCATTAAACCTTCTGCCCTTGTGTCTGTGTTCTGCTTCTGGGTCCAGCATCCTTGTTGTTAGTTTGTTTTACTGTACAATATAACTTTAATAATAGATGTGCATATTTATACATTATTTATTTATTTATTATATATGTATAAATAAATCAATTCATGTTATTTGAATTGTTTCATTCAGACATGCAAACTCAGAAGAGGTGAAAAAGGTGACATGTTTATGAATTAAACTGTGGGGGTCTTGGGGCATCCTCCCCTATAAGAAAATTT